>NC_091131.1:134487015-134790538 GCF_040183065.1 Periplaneta americana | reverse complement strand
TGATGGAAAAAATCATTTGGTGCAATGTTAGGACACTCAAAGGTGCTGTGGAGTATGCAAGAAAAATGCAAAATACAACTATAAATGTTCACAATTTCTGACTATTTATGTTACAATTTATTCCATTATGATTTATGATAATAATAATTTAATTTCTTGCAAAATTCAGTGTAAATTATTTTACATAAGGTACAATGGGGTAAGTGGAAACTTGGGAAAAGTGGAACCTATAACTGTTACGTTAAAACTATTAAAGGCTGGTGAAACTATTAGGTAATAATGAACTCAAAAAGGAAATTGGAATTTATATGCACTAAATTTCATTTTCATATTTGATTCTCTGGCACTGTCATACGTTAGGTTCCACTTTCACCGTAGAAAACTATGGGTTCCACTTATCCCAGAGCACTTTACATATGCTTGAAACCTTTCCAAACATCCCCATAACCCAAAACAGTTATTTACCCTGTCACATCCCACATAATTCTGTATAGAACCTTCCAAATAACATTGCTATACAACAACGCCCAGCGTTTGATATATCAAACATAGAATAAAAGGGCCTAAATAACACTATTTCGAATTCTTTTATATTTTATATTGTTATTTAGTATATAATAATAATCTCTGAGAGTTTTCACAAAAAAAATCGAAAAAAATCTCTCATATAATGGGTTAATATGAAGGCCTATATTTTTATAAATATAACACATAATGGATCGTGTTGGGATTGGAACCATTGATCAGCACTGCAGACGCATACGCTTTAGACCACTTCACTCTCCTGGTAGCATTAGTTGTTTTCATAACGTGGTGAAATTCTTCCGGCTCTTCTGCGTATTTCAGATTTGTTTTTTTTTTTTTCTTTTTCTAAAATCTACAGAATTTTACGGCAATATATTTGTATACGTATTAAAAATGTAGTAACCCCCCCCCCATGTTTTAATTTCTCCTCACCATAGATATGTAATACATAAACAGAAAGGGGAGACGAATATCTGTTCATGGTATGAACCAGAGCATGCGCAGTGTGGCATTCTTTGACTTAGAAAAATACTCGAGCCGCTCAACATTTCTGTAGAAGAGCGTTGCACAGTCGTTCAGAGATAAGCACAATAAACCTCAGGGTGCAGTGTAAGCCTTCAAGTCCCTCCTCCTTATAAGAAAGAAAAAGTGATTTCATTTTGGTTCCTACAGCATATCCTTAAAATAATAAAAAAATGTTCTGCTGTGCCCACAGTCATCATGCGCATGGTCGGCGTTGATTGCGTCATTATCTATCTGTAACTTCCGCGCATTTTTACTCATATAACTTTGGTTAATAATAGCATGATCATAATTATTTTTTTATTTAATAATAATGAGTACTAAACTGCGTCACAGGAGTTGTTCAAGTGGCTCCCATCTGCGTTCATGCATTCCCGACATCTCTTGATGAAGTTTATATTTGCACGTGTAAGTTCTATTTCCAGATGCTCGCAGTTTCCCCTCTTGTACTGGACGAGTCCGGCTGAGGAACAGATGGCTATAAGTAGCTGTTCATTAACTAGGAATTTATTGTTCAGAGTGACATACATGAGATCATAAAATTCATAGTCTGCCATTTATTTCTGAAAAGGACGTCCCTTAAGAGACTACCATTCATACGTACACACTCCTCATCTGCGACGTATGTAGCTCATAGGGCGGAGCAACAATGTTGCCTGCAGTTCTTCATGGAGGCTTTTTCTATACTGTCGATCCACTTTCCTCCAAGATGTAACCCATGGATCAGCCAAGAAATCAGAAAAGCAGAGAGTTAACAACATTGCAATGAGAGAATTTAGAAACAGCCTTGGCACTCATTCCTGTGAGACGTGAGTAGACCCCAGGGCCATAGTGCAGCTGGAAGGGTTAGACCAATGGAAAAAGTCTATGACCCCGTCGGGAATCGAGTCCGTGACCTTATGGCTTGCAGCATTAGTTATTAATTGCAATGGTACCGCGCTCCCCACTGCTTCACTAATATTACTGCTATATCGTCAGTAGTAGTACTACTGCTGCTGGGTAACTTTCAGTGCTGGACCCCGGACTCATTTCACCGGCATTATCACCTTCATACCATTCAGACGCTATATAACCTAGATGTTGATACAGCGTCGTAAAATAACCCAATAAAAAAAAAAGTACTACTGCTGCTGCCATTGATAATACGGTCAGGGAGGAGCATGGACATTGTACCAAAAAAGAATTATATAATTATCCTTTAAATATATTTACTGAATTTGCTTACCTGATTTTCGTTACTCTCTCCGATCATCTTCAGAATGACAAAATATAAAAATGTCACTTGGGTTATACAGCACCCGGTCCCCCAGCGTCAAGCTATACCTCTCTTCGTGTGCTTAAATGTTGTGTGTTTTTTATAATAAAATAATAGTTGTAATTGAATGCCCACACAGTGTCTCATAATTAATGCTTATTTTAAAATAAATCCATTATTATTTTAAAGTTACAAGAATGATGTTTGAGGTGATCAGCGTATTCTGGATCAATTTTTCCGAGTATTTCTACTTCGCCTAGAAATTCATCCTACACTCCCTATCTCAGCCACGTTCAATATTATCGTGAATTTATAGTAAACCTAATATAAATACAAGGATAATATTGATATATACGAGCAGCATTTAGATTTAGTTAGGAAATTATTTTTATTTGAATTTCCACTCTAGAGGCTCGGTTCAAACATCAATGCGACCAAATTTAATATTAGCTACTGATATAGTGCTGTGTGTTGACATTTCAGTGGGGTACTTTCCTCTTCCCTGGAATAATTTGTATATTATTTCCTTGATATTTCGTGCTTTCAAGTATGATATGTAATCTGGAGAGAATTAAGTAATTGAATATGCATACAAATTATTCTTTAGCTTCCATCTATAACATTAAAGTTGGAACTCGTACTGACACGGTAATGCAGACCCAACAATTGTTCATATATGAAAGGCTTGGGTGAAGTTCAGATGTGGAATAGAACAACACTGATATTTCAAATCGGATTTACTTCAATTATTACACTCTAAAAAATCAATTATGATTTTTGTAAATTACTGTGTTTTATTTAACGACGCTCGCAACTGCCGAGGTTATATCAGCGTCGCCGATGTGCCAGAATTTTGTTCCACAGGAGTTCTTTAACATGTCAGTAAGTCTAGTGACATGAGCCTGTCGCATTTAAGCACAATTAAATTCCATCGACCTGGGCCGGGATCGATCTCGTAGTTTCAGACAGAAAGGCCAGCGCCATACCAACTGTGCCGATCAGGGCAACAGTATGATGTATCCTCAATAATTATAAACTCTTTTTTAATTCATATCCAGAATGCCAAGTGTTAGGATATGATTAGACTGAACTTCATCTTGTCATTACCGCACCCTCTATACCTTTTTAAGAAAACTTTCCTCATTGTTTAAAGCAGCGGTTCCCAAACTTTTTGAGCCACAGAGCGCTTTTTCAAGCAAAAGTTTCTCGTGGAGCCCCAAGAAATGTTTAGTGTTTAGTTCTGTATGTATATGTTCTATGAAACATAATACACATGATATATATACGAAAGTATGAATAATAAGGTGTGTATATATATATATATATATATATATATATATATATATATATATATATATATATATATTAGGGTGTATCGAAAAAAAATATATATGTTTTTTTTTTAATGAAGGTGGCTAGTGCGGAAAAGTTGCGACTAGTGGCAGAAAGACTGCAGGAGAAAGAAAATTAAATTTAATCAATATCTTGTGTCTCCGCATCCATACTGAAGATTCGAATTTATAACGCATACTTGTAAAAATTATTATAACGACAGTCTGCATACCTATACAATTACCCCCCATCAATCAGATCTTTTAAAAGTTAGCGAAGATAGTACAAGAAGAAGAAAAGCTCTGGCACCAGTATCTTCTGTGGGATGAGAGAAGCGAGGGATGCTGGCAGTCAGGGTAGCGTCTGCCCAGCAGTCGTATTTGGTAAGCTACGCTGGCCAGATTTGTAACGCTGTTGTTCCTGTGAAATAGTGTATCATATCAGTGGTTTAGTGGTAAATGCAATAGTTCTTATGCATCGTGTTGTCATGATGGAAAACATAATTCAGTACTCGCCGTACTGCTGACAGTCCTTTGTTCAGTACATAAGGACTGATAAGAGAGTCGCAACTTCCAACCTATAAGAATGTGATAACACAATTTCTTTAGATCAGAAAGTTAAAGACAAACGAACTAGGTGGAAAATACCTTTCAATATAAGATATCGCTCATGTTACTACCGAAAAACTTATCGAGGTTTGAAAAACAGCAAGCCTTCCTACCATCAGCAAACATAGATTAGTGGAAAAGATGAAATTGTATCATAGTAAATATCAGAATATTCTGAAGTCGCATTAACGAAGTAGGCCAATCTCAAGGGCGCATGAACAGGTTTTATTAATAAAGGTTGAAAATTGTTTGATATATGCACTTGTAAGTGCCCGGACCCGGAAAGCCTCTGAGAATGTGAGTTAAGTAGAAAAGTTGCATCGATAGAACTATCCTTTCTAATAGGCCAGAGGAATTAACGAAATATTATTGATAATATCGACATTATGACGACCAAGACACCATTTAAGAGTGAAGAGAGAAAAGCGAAGAGGCCCATTCGCCATCGATCTGAAGAAGTGCGACTTGGATTCCAAGGAAGAGATAACAGACATCAGTTACAAGCTCTGAGTCTTCGCCTTCGCACCGCTTGGAACAGCAATGAACCAGTGCGGATTCTGACTTCGAATCTAAGCCCTCTGCCGCTCAGGCTCGCTTGTCTGTACCAAAATTATCTTCAGCAGCCTTCAGGACAGGCGCCTCGAGGAGAGATGTGGCTCTAATTGCGATAGCTGTTACAAGACGCGAGAATAATATCTACTAGGAATAAGGGTCTTATAATAGATGATCGTGAGAGAAATGAAGATTGGAGATAAAATTCAAAAAGAAGAAACACCTAAAAATAAGTTCATTTGAGCGGTATATTTTGTTGGTCGAAAGGACAAGGCACAAACACAGGAGAAAAAGGACAGCCGATTATATCGCCAAGAGAAAGAAGAGAAGCATAATTATAACTTTATTAGAAGAACTATATTCCCTATCCCCTTCCTCTGAACATGGAGACCAGATTGGAAATCGAAAAGAAAATCGGCATATCACTTCAACGATTAATTTGTCTTCTCCATGGAAATGAGCTTCCACTGCACTATCTCATGAAACATTTCGCTGGTATCACTAAAGGTCCAGGCACACGTTCTGGACAGAGTTACTCCATTGTGAGGCAAAATCAGTGGCGAATTTCAAAGTCATTAAAGTACCCTGGATCAACAAAATTAACGAGGAACAGATCTCCGATCTTAGTAGGCTTACTGATCAGGAGTATCTTCTGGGGATCTCCCAAGCCGTTCATTCTGGCCATTGTCCGATAGAGCTTGAAAGGATGAAATCAGGGCCAGTTGTTCAATCTCGATGACTTACAACTGCTTGTAGGATTCTCCGCTTGTGTGAGCTGTAGGAATCCTTCACATAATTCAGTGTGCATAGCTAAGAAATACCATGATTCAGAACGAAGTCTGACTATGCAGCGTAAACTAACATTTGACACCAGAGTATATTACTGAGGGATGGGTCTGGAAGTGCAGCCACCTTCTCGTAGTGAGTCCTGGGTTATTTCTGAGTGTAAATTTAAATAAATAAGCGAAGAGCTGCACTACAGAAAAAAAAAAAAACTGAAAACAGACATAGAGCATTAGGCTCGCGAAACTTTAGAGCTGATGCAGAGACATAGGATATTGTCGAATTACCATTTTCTTTTTTTCTACGTTCTTTCTGCTACAAGTCGCAACTTTTCCGCACTAGCCACTTTCATTTTTCAAAAAAAAGAAAAAAAAAAAGAAAAAAAATTCGATACACCCTAATATATATATATATATATATATATATATATATATATATATATATATATATATTAGGGTGTATATATATATATATATATAAAGGAAACAATAGTGAAAATGAACTGGAGATAATATTATTTAAATCTTATAAAATGATAATTATAAGTAGTACCGGTAGTTAAGATATTGTGACAGTGACATGAGATTCGAACTCACGACCAGCGTCCCGCAAGAGAGCAGGTCGCGCGTGAGCCGACACGGGCTCCACGGAGCACTGAGGGACGGCGCGCGGCGGAGAGAAGAGAGGGGAAAGGGCCTACGCGGCGAGGGAGGCTGCGCGCGCAGCTGCTACTTACGGAGTGAAGGGGGAACGGAAACTCCCGAATCTTCCAGAGAAGTCCGTCCGAAGTGGAGATATCCAGATAATTCGAGAGGACACGCGTCGAACTTTCCAGGCTACGCCGCTGTGGTTATAAAAGAAGAAACGCGAGCGAACTTGAGCAGTTTCAGTGTGATTCATGATTAGTTCAGTCAGTAAGCCAGTGAACAGAGCAAGCCACCCAGTCTTGTGTACCGGAGTACGACTTGAGTGTGCGTCCGCAACTGTGTCAGCATCCGAAGGCCTGAGTTTGAGTGCAGTGGACCGCAGTTGGAGGGACCTGAGTTCGAGTGCAGTGAACTGTCTCTGAAGGTCTGTGGTTTGAGATACTGTGAACTCAAGTGACTGAGCTAGAAGAACTGTGAACTGAGAACTGACAGTTCTGATTTGTAAATAGTGCCTTGTAAATATTAGTTAAGATTAACAGTTCATTGTTGTTCGTAATAGTCCAAGTAAATTGTCATTGTCGTTTGTGGAGTGCAATAACGAACGCTGTGTTGCTGTGCGGAGAGCAAATCCTATTGTTGAGAGAACAAAGTTACATTGTTGTTAGTAAATAAAACGTTACAATATTTAGAAAATGTTACAATGTTACATTTAAACCCGAATTAATGTGAAGAATGTGCCTGTTTCTTACAACAATGTCTGGTGTCAAAGAAGTCAGTTGAAGATGCATATCGTCTTCTGCATCCAAACAATTTAGCTTTTGAACTTAATATGGAAAGTTCCTTCCCTAACAGCCCAAAATTCGGGAAGTGGTTTGCTTTTAAATGATGCCTGACAGTGGCTGTCCGAAACCATGTCTATAAGGACCTCATTTTCTGCCGCATTGAGGGCTGATAGTTTTGACTTCACTGGAAATGGATCTACTATCCACTCATATTTGTTTCGAAACGATTCCTAAGTGTCCCTTGGAAAGTATGAATTCATATTTTGAAGCAAATTATCAAGGTGCTATTTTATTATTGCTATGAATGAGTTATTAATTTTATGTTATTTTCTTCTATAAAGTTTGAAGTCAATGAGAAACATGTCAGATCCTTATTCTAGACTCTTTCCATGTAGAACGTTATTTTTGTCTTCAATGCGGCAAATTTGTCATTAGCATTGAATATAGTCTTCTGTTTCCCATGTATGGATGTGCTGAATTCGTTATTTTTTTTTTAATGTGTGTCAAGTAACATAATTTGCACAACCATTCCTAATCATTCAAATAATCTGCTAGCAAACACTTTAGGTCATTCAAAAGTGAAGACAATGCTTATCAAGCGACAACCAGTGCACCTCTGTGTGTAATAAATAACTAATAACAATGACTTGTGTATACTTCCCATATCTTCCTACAGGATTTTGAGTAGCCTACACTGCGAAGGTCATGCCTTAACAAAGTTGATAATTTAGACGACGTCTAGTACTCGCTTTAATAATGTTGGTATTTTTTTTTTCGTTGCGAGGGCGTGTCGGTGTAGTGCACAATGACTACTTGTACAGTTTTTTCAAACTTTCTTGACCCTTGTAACAGTGCCAGCAACAGGACCTACCATGGTCTTTGCTTCATCTGTGCATACGTCAATGCAATTGTCTCATGGTATCGATGAAGGAGGATGGAACAGAGAAAAATTCTCTTCAGCACCATGACTCGAACCCAGGTTTTCAGCTCTACGTGCTGACACTTTATCCACTAAGCCACACCGGATTCTAGTTCCAATGCCAGGTCGAATCCCCTCAGTTTAAGTTCTGTCTCTCAGTTTTACCTTTGGTGCCTACCTCATGTACTGTATGACAGTGGCACAATTTCCAATGCACTATGTACAGAGGTACACTCATTACGAGTGACTAAGTGCCCAGGATCCGACGGGATGAGCGCCGTCTTCAATCATTAAGTGATTATTTACGCATATCATATTATTATGATGTACTTCGGTACATCATAATAATACCATGGTGTCGAGTTTTCAATGAAGACATCTATCAGGGAAAAAAAATTCAGTACCGCTTGTAGAGGATGGCAATGGCTTGCAGAACAAAATATCTTCATGAAAAGAACCTGAAAATTCGTACCGCACAAACGTCATTAGCACAGCTAATCCAGCAATATCTGTGGATTCGTCAAGTTGTAGCAAAAATTTCGTTTGACTGACACGGGAAATTATGGTATTTTTAACATCATTTGATAGATCCTGGATCCAATTACGCACAGTGTTATTTGATAAAGGCACACTGGAGATCAAGTTTGTATTTTTTCGTCCACTATGCACTTCACTACATTCACTAATAGTGGTTTTATAAGAATTTCGGCAAGGATGTCAGGTTTACCAGTAAGACCCAGGTCATGACTAACTAAGTACAACGCTTCCAGTGCTTCATATTTATTTGTTTTTACATGAGATAACATTTTTGTTTGAACTGCATGGAGTTCGTCACATTTTCTTTTGAAATAGTCTGCAGTTTTATTTGTGAAGTCAGGATGAGTTTCGAAATGCTGTCTAAGCTTGGCAGGTAACATAGAAATATTGGGCAAAACTTTGTTACATTTCACACACTGTGGACGTCCATCAGCAAATTCAATGAATCCCAAATCCAAATATGAATCACAATATTTTCGTTTTTTACTTCCTTTGGTTACCGCTACACTAGGCATTGTAAACTCTGAAGCAGGATCATGTGCAGCATATTCTGAACTCAATCCCAAATAATTCGCACTATCTTCTTCGAAAGTAAGGTTACAGCTGATGTTATCCCCCTTTGACTGAGCACTGATTGATGGCTGATGACTCTAGCAAATCTATAATTCCTGCTTCTATCTAGCAAGAAGAAATCAAACTACTTTCTGAGAAAGTATGTTTACGTTTTCCGCACTAGCGACTAGAAAAAAACAGAAATTTTTGTCATTTTCATAACTGCCGCGGTCGGAGCCCCTGACACTCACTTACGGAGCCCCAAGGGCTCCGCGGAGCACACTTTGGGAACTGCTGGTTTAAAGTATCTCCTTCTTCAAAATCTAAGATTGAACAGTTCTTGAAACATGTTAGGCAGTATTCAGAGAGTGAAAATATTGTAAAGATTCACGTGTATCAAATTCGAGTAAAAGGAACTGTAGGCTACAAAAATGGACAATTGTTTGGGATCGCTGCAAATAAAACAGATGAGCTCGTTGTACCGGAAAATTTTTAATTTGCTGCATTTTGGTAAGTTTAAAAAAGTGAAAAGTATTAAAACTTGTTGCAGTGAATCAACTTACAGGCCAGGTTCAGCAGAAATATGTAAAATATCTTACAACAAGTACATGTATGTCGATTGCAAAAAATTGTGTGTCATAACTGATAATAAGAGCGTGATTCACATAATGTTTAATGAACTCACTAAAGATTCAGACAGTCATTAATTTTCCTTTGAAATGAAAAACGATGTAGCCTACTGCTTTTCTCGCATTTAACAGCTATGCAGCAGGATAGGACGGCAACTAACCTACTGTCCGACATTGCCATGTAGTGTGAGTCAGGCAATGCATAAAGCCTATATTTCTCGCACTTACAGCTATGCAGCAGTATAGGACGGCAACTAACGTGCTCTGCGACGTTGCCACATAGTGTGGGCCAGGTTATGCTTAAAGCCTATATTTCTCGCATTTAACAACTATGCAGCAGAATAGAACGGCAACTAACGTGCTGTGCGACGTTGCCACGTAGTGTCGGCCAGGCTATGCTTAAAGCCTATATTTCTCGCATTTAACAGCTATGCTGCAGGATAAAACGGCAACTAACGTGCTGTGCGACGTTGCCACGTAGTGTGGGCCAGGCTATGCTTAAAGCCTATATTTCTCGCATTTTACAGGTATGCAGCAGGTTAGGACGGCAACTAACGTGCTATGCGACGTTGCCACGTAGTTCGGCCAGGCTATGCTTAAAGCCTATATTTGTCGCATTTAACAGCTATGCAGCAGGATAGGACGGCAAATAACGTGCTGTGCGACGTTGTCACGTAGTGTGAGCCAGGCTCTGCTTAAAGCCTATATTTCTCGCATTTAACAGCTATGCAGCAGGATAGAACGGCAACTAACGTGCTGTGCGACGTTGCCACGTAGTGTGGGCCAGGCTCTGCTTAAAGCCTATATTTCTCGCATTTAACAGGTATGCAGCAGGATAGGACGGCAACAAACGTGCTGTGCGACGTTGCCACGTAGTGTGGGCCAGGTTAAGCTTAAAGCCTATATTTCTCGCATTTAGCAACTATGCAGCAGGATAGAACGGCAACTAACGTGCTGTGCGACGTTGCCACGTAGTGTCGGCCAGGCTATGCTTAAAGCCTATATTTCTCGCATTTAACAGCTATGCTGCAGGATAAAACGGCAACTAACGTGCTGTGCGACGTTGCCACGTAGTGTGGGCCAGGCTATGCTTAAAGCCTTTATTTCTCGCATTTAACAGCTATGCAGCAGGATAGGACGGCAACTAACGTGCTGTGCGACGTTGCCACGTAGTGTGGGCCAGGCTCTGCTTAAAGACTATATTTCTCGCATTTAACAGCTATGCAGCAGGATAGGACGGCAACTAACGTGCTGTGCGACGTTGCCACGTAGTGTGGGCCAGGCTCTGCTTAAAGACTATATTTCTCGCATTTAACAGCTATGCAGCAGGATAGGACGGCAACTAACGTGCTGTGCGACGTTGCCACGTAGTGTGGGCCAGGCTCTGCTTAAAGCCTATATTTCTCGCATTTAAAAGCTATACAGCAGGATAGAACCGCAACTAACGTGCTAAACGACGTTGCCACGTAGTGTGGGCCAGGTTATGCTTAAAGCCTATATTTCTCGCATTTAACAGCTATGCAGCAGGATAGGACGGCAAATAACGTGCGGTGCGACGTTGCCATGTAGTGTGGGCCAGGTTGTGCTTAAAGCCTATATTTCTCGCATTTAACAGCTATGCAGCAGGATAGAACGGCATCTAACGTGCTGTGCGACGTTGCCACGTAGTGTGGGCCAGGTTATGCATAAAGCCTATATTTGTCGCATTTAACAGCTATGTAGCAGAATAGGACGGCAACTAACGTGCTGTGCGACGTTGCCACGTAGTGTGGGCCAGGCTCTGCTTAAAGCCTTTATTTCTCTCATTTAACAGCTATGCAGCAGGATAGGACGGCAACTAACGTGCTGTCCGACATTGCCACATAGTGTGGGCCAGGCTATGCTTAAATCCAAATTTCTCAAGCATCACGAATACTGCCATCTCTCTATTTTTAAATAGGTGAAATTGTTTTACTTATATCCCTTACTATCATAAATGTTATTGTACCTATTTTAAAACAATAAGAACCTATTTTACATACGTTTGCAAGCTATATAGGCACTAAAACTTAAAAATTTAGGGCCAGATCCAATGTATAGCCATTACAAACTACAGAAAACGAAGCATTGCTACTTTTCTTGATTACTAACCACTTCCACAGTCATAACATAAAACACGTTACACCAAGTACATACAATACATGCAGCACTTGGGCAAGCATTATAATGTTGATTTCCTGTACAATATAATATCACTTAGATGCATGACACATTATGCATTTAATATATTAGATTACATAATTACTGTATATACATATTTTAATCGGCTTATGGATACTGTATTTTATAACCTGTGGTAATATTTTAATTTCCCCTGTTAGAATGTTAAATATCGCTAATTCAATTCACTTATTAAAAGTGGCATATTTTATTGGCTTCGGATTATTATAAGAAAACAAAAGCCTCAATGAAAATCAAACGCCTATTTCTAACGAGGAGAGAGTATAGCGAGAAGCTGCATTAAGTCCATAGCAGCTTACGTATGAAGTGAGCTGTGATGGAACGGGTATCATCAGCTGCCGCTGATTCTTTGTGGCCGGTTATTACAGCCCAAATGACTATTTAAAACTTCTGAAACAAAATAAATAAAACAGTAGAAAAAATAATTTCAAAATGGATGAATTAATTTGTACAGTAAGTAATAGACCCTGAAGCTTCGGACTTCAGAAGCAGTCAAAGTTGCTAGTTGAGAAACTAGCAGCATCAGTGCTGTCACTCCTCTGGAAGCAGCGTGCCTTGATGAAAGATCGGCAGTGAATTCTGTTTCTTGCCTGTGCCTCCATCTCCTTCCTTACTCTTCGGCTTCATTTCTGAGTGTATTGGCACTCTAGGTCTTCCTCTTCTTGTACTTTTGTTCCCTGGGGACTCCAGTGGAAACTTGCTTTGGTGATATTACCATGTTCTGTCTGTATTTGAATAGATCCTGGAGCTTCGGACTTTAAAAGAACTCAAAGTCGCTCTCAGATCTCATATATGCCACGAGAGTTCGTTGCCCTGTCTTAAAGCTGGATTCTCAACATCATTACGCTGGTCAACATGCTGGTTAATCGCCATGAGGATTGTATACTCCTTTTTGAAACAGGTTACTTAGCATTGTTATCATACATATCACATTGATTTACATGTAGGTAGATGGTATTTATTCACACTGCAGATGGGTAAACGCCCGGTGGAAATGGTAACACATTACTCTTACAATACAATTATTGCAATTAATAATAATAATAATAATAATAATAATAATAATAATAATAATGATAATAATAATACTGATACACATGTACATAATTAAGTTTACATATACTTAATTAGGTTGGCAAGATATATTTACTTTACTTTTTTATTCGGTTTTTAAATATAAATATTATTTTATTTAAGATGCTCCGTCCACCTACAATATTATTTTTCTAAGTTAGGTTTTCATATTGAATTATTATTACTATTGCTGTTATTATTACCAAACCAAAAGAAATCAATAACACTTTAAAATCCATTCCTTGAAATTATCCTACCTAATTCTATTTGTAAATATATAAATCAAAACCCCAAAATTCTTCCTTGAAAACACTGCTGAGAACTCATAAAAATCCATTACAATGAGACCAATAGTAAATAGAATCAAGTCTCCAAGGTACAAAATATGTAAATTTTTACAACAGTATGTAAGATCCACATTGAAATTACAACACATATACACAACAACAAATACTAATCAATTAGTTAATAAACTCAACAATTTAAAAGTGACTAAGAACATTAAAATATTATCACTTGACATTGAAAATTTATGTACTAATATTTTGATAAATGTAACCATTAATATAATTGAAAATAAATTACTTAGGTCCACAAATTAATTAGATCTACACAGATCCAAAATTGAACAGATAATAACACACTGTAACTAAACAAAATTATTTTCAGTTCAATAATAGAATATATAAGCAACACAAGCGACTCGTGATGGGAAATCCATTATCAGGCCTATTAGCCGAGATATTTATTCAACACATAGAAGACAACCACATAAGCAATATTTTACAATCACATAACATCAAATGCTATAGCAGATATGTAGACGATACATTCATAATTTATGAGAATGAAAAAACAAGTGAACAAATACTACAATCATTCAATAAGCTACATAATAACTTAGACTTTTTAGACATTACTACAATAAAACAGAAAAACAAATCTGGCTTTAATATTTATAGAAAATCCGGAAGCACTAACCACAGCATTCCAATAACTTCAGAACACCAAAATTCACACAAACTAAATAATTTCAAATTTTTTATTAATAGATTAATACAAACGCCCTTAAGCAAGAACAACTACAACAAAAAATACAATAAAATAATTCAAATACCTAACGAAAATGGTTACAATAGAAGCCTAATTAAGGAATTAATACATAAAAAAGAAAGAATTGTAAAACAAAAAAGTAAGTACCGGTACATTAAAAAATGTTAATGATATTAATAAGAATGCTAAAAGAAAACATTTTGCATTATCCCACAAAGAATATATATAAAATAAATTAGCTAATTTTTCAAGAAAGAATATATATATATCAATAGCACACAAACCCGAAAAGAAACTCAACGTTTCAAATAATGGGCTTCGTACACCTAATAAATTACATAATAATGTATTTACAGCTTAGAATGTCACACTTGCAAACAGAAATATTATTGGCCAAACTAAAAGAAATTTTGAAATCAGATATGGTGAACACTCAGCTGATTTGAAACACAATAGAAGAAAATCTACATGTCCTACACATTTAATAGACACAGGACACGAATTAAGTCACATGTTTGAAACATTCAAAATTTTGAAACGATATTTAGATAATGGATTGATAAATTTAGCTGAAGAATATTATATCACAAAACAATTTTTAAAGGATAATTGCATACTTAATGAAAATTTGATCCGAAACCCCGTATACAACCTCTAAGTAAATAGACCAACTTTACAAACCACATAATATTCATGCGCGTAACATACAGACTCCTGGTCACTCCCACTGAAACAGTTGTCATGGTACTTAGAAGTCAATGCATCAACAGCAGCATTTCCATAAGTATAATATCTACATATCTTTCGTAGGTTAATAGGTTACTAAAATACTGTTCCCACTTATACAGGGTGTTTAAAAAATACGGGGCATAATTTCAGGTATGTATTTCCCACATGTAGACAATCAAAATAGTTCATTACAACATGTGTCCGGAAATGCTTCATTTCCGAGTTATGGCCTTCATAACATTGAAATTCACCGGAACGTTTTTCTTTCAGCAGGTCATTATCATTACAGAAGATGTTCAAAATGTCCACCTCCTGCTTGAATACAGACCTCACATCGATGTCTCATTGACCTGCGAACACGATCCCAGACTCCAGGAGTATTGCGTATGTCCTCAGAACATGCCACAATTCGATTCCAAAGGGATTCCAAGTCAGGCACCGGAGACGAATAAACCAATGATTTTAAATGGCCCCACAAGTAGAAATCGAGAGGGTTCAGATCAGGTGAGCGTGGAGGCCAAGCAATTGGGTCACCTCTACCTATCCATCGATCAGGAAACCTTCGATCCAAGTACCGGCGAGCCGTACGACTGAAGTGTGCAGGAGCGCCATCATGCAAGAAGTGAATGTGTTGACGATTGATCAGTGGAGTGTCTTCTAAAACATGAGGTATGGTGTTTTCCAGGAAGTTTGTGTATGCCTGCCCAGTAAGTCTGTTTACAAGTACATGGGGTCCAACTAATCGATCACCAATGATACAGGGCCCACATGTTGAGGGAGAACCGCACCTGGTGATGAGATGGAACAGTTGCACGTGGGTTTTCATACGCCCATACATGCTGATTGTGGAAATTTGTTATGCCATCTCGTGTGAACTGTGCTTCTTCTGTAAATAATACTAAGGCAGGAAAGTTCGGATTTACACCACACTGCTGCAAGAACCACTGACAGAACACCTAACTCGTGCAGGGTAATCTGCTGGTGACAGGGCCTGTACACGTTGCAAATGATAAGGATACAATTGATACTCTTTCAACAGTCTCCAGACAGTCGTATGAGGAACACTGACTTGCAACGCTGCCCTTCGTGTGCTAATAGAAGGAGTTATGTTCACAGCCTCCAGAATCTCCTCCTGTGCCTCTGGAGTTGTAGATCTTGGTCGTCCCCTTCCCAAACCAGGAGAGTTAAATTTTCCATACTCACACAGACGGTAATGGAGACGTACAAATGTCTTCCGATCTGGACATTGTCACTGTGGGTACCTCTCCTGGTACAAGCGATGAGCCAGCGCAGCATTGCCGTCCGCCTTACTGTACATGAAGTGTATCTCTGCCAGCTCTTGATTTGAATACATGTCGCACAGTCTAACGCCTACACAACACTGAATGTAACCTTCGCCTCGGAATGAACTATCAGAGTGCCCTCTTAATGTCTCCTTTGATGGCAACGACCTGCGGAAAGGAAAACGTTCCAGTGAATGTCAATGTTGTGAAGGCCATAACTCGGAAATAAAGCATTTCCGGAAACATGTTGTAATGAACTATTTTGATTGTCTACATGTGGGAAATACATACCTGAAATTATGCCCCGTATTTTTTAAACACCCTGTATATACACTGACTGACCAAAAAAATCACGCACCAAGAAGGAGTTGTGGGAATTGCATGAAACCTGATGTGGATGATCGTTACATTGATGTATGTAAATGATTACAAAATTAGAGCAAAATAATAATTTTATTGCTGAAAACTGACCACCTGGATTGAGGCTTTAGTACCCTGTTTGCCCACCTCTAGTTTGGATGCAAGCTGTAATACGGGCGGGTATGGAGGCATACAGATTTCGTATGGTATCCTGTGGCATATCTGTCCATATTTGCCAGAACTGGTTCTCTATATCTTGTAAACTCCTAGGCTGCTGAAGTTGGCGTCCCAGGTGATCCCAGACATGTTCGATTGGTAACAACTCTGGCGATCGTGCAGGCCATGGAAGTGTGACAATATTACGGAGGCATTCCGGTGACATCCTTGCTGTGTGCGGCCGAGCATTATCCTGCTGGAAAAGACCTCTTGGAAACCTTGCCGTGAGTGACAACACATGTGGCCAAAGGATGTCCTGCACATATCGCTGCACTGTTATTGACACTTGTATCATTACTAGGGGTGACCGACTGCCATACGTGATGACCCCCAGACCAACATGCTAGCAGTGGCTGCAGTGTGTCGCGCCACAGCAAATGTAGGATTGAGGCGTGCACCACGAGGTCCCCAGACACGAACACGACCGTCGTCAGAACTCAAAGAGAACCTGGATTCGTCACTAAAGACAACCCGGTTCCAGTCTTCAGTAGTCCAGGTTTGTCGCTCACGACACCACTGCAAACAGAGGCGACAGTAGATGTGTGTCAATGGCAGGACACGTAATGGGCGCCGTGAGACCAAATTTCCTTCAGCCTAGTGCCTGGAAATGGTTCGGGCAGACACAGGGGCCTGTAACGACGGTGCTACCTGTCTCAGGATGGTAGGCGGTGAAACAATTGGATCTGTTCGGGCTTGTCAGAGGATCCGACTATCTTCTCTCCTGGCGGTCAGTCGAGGGCGTCCTGAGCCCAGTCGCCATGTGTACGTGCCCTCACGCGTCCACTGGTCCCAACACGTCCTAACAGTGTGGTCAGAGCGGCGTAGGTGGCTGGCGATTCGCCAATACGACCATCCTGCCTCGCGCATTCCAATAATGCGCCCCTTCTCAAACTCCGTTAACTGGGTAAAGTCTCTTCGATTGCGTCGTAGAGGCATGTCGAATAATCGACGACTTTTATGCAACCGGAAATGACAGTCCACTACGTTCGAGCAGCCTGTGCAAGCCCTTTAATAGGCCGCGGATGACAGCCGGTTCACAGCCTCTGGTGGCAACACCATTCAACTAAATGTTACCATGCTAATCATTTGACTATCTCCCTGAGATGTAACTGTATGCCGAGGTTTGCAGCAAAACGACAACTCCTTCTTGATGCGTGATTTTTTTGTCAGTCAGTGTAATACGCAACATGCTTCATTACAGAAAGACATATTACAAAAAATCTAAAATTGATTACTGGATATATACACGAGTCTACTTTTAAACACAAGGCCTGTTTAACCCATAATTGTGTGAACAAGTTTTATAGCTTGTATGTAAACGTAAGTATATTTCACAATAAATTATTTAACAACATTCACTTTTTATACTAGTACTTATAATATATAATGTATTACAGAATGAAATACATCATAACCAGGCTCAACATCCAGTTAATAAAATGTATCTACGATCTACAAGTCGCACTCTCAAACCTCCTGACGTTTTGCGAAAGCCAGTAACATGCGAGCGCGACGTTGTCACAACTACTCTCTCCATCTCTGTCTCTCAGCGGGAGTACTTTAAAACTGTGGAGCGCGACCTTTTACCTGAGGTTGGTTTGATAGGAAGATGCAGAAGACTTAATAATAATAATAATAATAATAATAATAATAATAATAATAATAATAATAATAATAATAATAATAATAATAATATTTTATTATTATCCTCATTGCTGTATAATGTACCATTCCTTAGATATTAGTTTTGAATAAATTTTTAATCGCTAAATTTATATTTCGTCAATATGCACGAGGCGATGAATGGTTTCAAATTTCTCTTAATATTAGATTTAATAAATTGAATTTAATATATGCCTCACAAGACCAATATAAACAAACTGATTTGTTGTTCAGTCCTATCTGCACAGTTGACTAAACAACAATCACCATCATCCTATTGTCCTAGAATTTTCCAGTGGAGGACACAATATTAAAATAGAAAATTTATTCATAATAAAATACTGAAAAACTAAAAAACATAATTTTTCATTTTCGGCCAAAAGTTGACTGATGTATTGCCTTAAGTTTCTTGTCATTTTACTCGTAAATGCACATTCTTTTAAATGTCTGCAGTATAATTTTGATATTCGCTTTCAAAATTTTAAAATGAAGAATATATCTAAAGAATCAATTTAAAAAATACTTTTATAGAAACATGGGAGGATATTCTTCAAAGGCAACAAAATAACACATCTCTGTTATACACAAAAGTTTCCTAATAGCCTAAGAATGTGTGTTGCAAATATCATGTATTATGTAGCATTAATAGTTCGGAAGATATAATAGTACATTATGAAACGAGCCTATAATGGTAGTAATTAAGACGCAAGTATGATTGTTTACGAAACTCGCTTGTGCTCGTTTCATAATTTTCATACGAGCGTCTTAATTACCATTATAGGCAAGTTTCATACGACTTTTTATGCTCGACCATATTTCTAACTTGAAAGTATTCAAAATTATGGTTATGTGCGAACTGACCTGAATTGTGAGATGTGCGCAGACGCGAAAGTATTGATTTTTTCCGAGGCCGAATTTCATTGACCTTGGCACAGAATAAGATGAACATTACTCTGATATAACCTGAAAAATGATTTAGATTTGAAAAACGAGATGACAAAATTGAATTTATTTGAATATTATTTACACTTAACTCTAATTATTATAGTAACAGAACATAACCTTCTGCGACAGTATTGGATTTCCAGCCTCCGTGACTTTTCGCATATTGCACATCCGAGAATAATCGATACTTGCGGTTTTATAATGGTACAAAGCTGACTTGTCATTGGCTGAACACCTGTACTTTAATGAGTAGGTGTACTTTAATGACATGCATTAACCCATTATATCCCAGTGGCAACTAAAGTTGCCAAGGCAATTATGCTTTACTGAATGGTTGATTTCAATTTTTTTTCTTTATTCACAATAATTGGTATAAAGATTAAAATATCCTCCACTAGTTCGTGTTGAGGGTTAGCTCATTCGTTCGTTACGTCGTTAGTACAGAAGAAATTAATGAGGAGTGCACACAAAAGTTTCTCGACTGCAACACATTCCTTCAATAATGTAAGTATAATTATATCTAACAATTGCTGCACAACAATTTAAATTACATAAATCTATTAAGAATATGTGCAATTTTATTATATTAACCAAATTTTTAATGTACAACTTATCACAATTTCATTAGAGTGGTTTGAATTCGTGTGGCAACTTTAGTTGCCAGTGAGCACTTACGATTGTTTGTTTATCCATTTTACAAATTCTTTCAAATTTTACCATTGCTAACGCTGGAAACGAACAATGACATAATATAATTTTTTTATAGCAATTCTTTCCTTCACTATTGGCTAGTTCGTAGTTCGATTCCGTGCTGTAGTACATTTTTATTTACGTAATATCTGGAACTAATATGTCTGATTTTCATCTGTTATTGCATTATCGTTTCATAGGTAGGCTATATATAAAACTGTAAGTATAGAGATTTTATACATTCATTATGAAGTAATTGCAATAAAATTTATGTTTATTTTAGGATTTCACAAAATTCCAAGAAAAGTAAAGGTAAAATCTTTAACAGTTCACAAAATTCTGGCTATTGCAGAAGACAAAGAAAGCACAGTGAATAACATAGCAATCGGTCCTCCATTCGAGGAGAAGGAAGCTGAAACAGATCAGGATTTAGACCTCTCGTATAGTGAAGCTCAAGACAAAGTTGATCACCTTCCAGCTAGAATACTTCGCTCTCGAGCTCCCCTAGAGTTTGACGCTGGGTATCATTCAGACACTTCTGCTGTATCTAAAATTACAAGAACTTTTGGAATATATACTAAGTTACTCCTACTAATACTAATGCTCTACTCCTGTTATGGTATCTTCATCCATGGTTCCAATGAAGTCTAATGTTTTGTCAGCGACCCAATGTTCATTTGCAGGAAATGTTCCAATACAGCCTCGAAAAATAATGAAGCTAACTACTTCAAATCTAAAATGGAGCAAAGGCAGCAGAGTAAAAACTTCAGAATCAAGAAGAGAAGTCCTGATATTCGATCATACGCTAAAGATCTACTTACAGAGAAAGAGCAAAATCCCCTTTATATGCTCTTAGACCAGAGATACAGAACTGGCGAGAGAGGAGTGGAAAAGCATGGGGAAAGTGTTGGTTCCCCGTCCACAGTCATGTCACTGTCTGTGACCCGTACGCATTCACATACATAGACAGTGAATACAAATTCCCTCTTCTACCAAGTCAATGACACGGGGAAGAAGGCAGGAATGAGTGACGTATTCTGATGAGTGATGCAACGCCACAATTGGCGCCCACTTCTGCGAGCCTGTCTTAGACCCTTTTTCTCTAGAGAATTACTTCAGCTTATAGTTATGGAAACCAACAGATATGCAGCTCAGCCAGCATCTTAGGCATAATTTGGAAACCAACAGATATGCAGCTCAGCCAGCATCTTAGGCATAATTTGAATACCTCAATGGAAGAGATTCTTATTCTAATCGGTATTCTACTTCTGTCTGGGTACCACAAACTGCCATCAAGAAGGCTTTATTGGAAAAGCGATTCGGATGTTCATGTGCCACTAGTGCCAGAATCTATGTGACACAACCGATTTGATGAACTACTGAGATTCCTTCACCTAACAAATATTGACGGATTAGATGTTCTGATTCTCTCTATAAAGTGAGACAACTCTTCCATATACTGAACGCTTCCTTCAAACAGGTGTCTGGCAAATATGTAAGCATTGATGAAAGTATGATCCTATGAACTGTCTAGCACCAGGACAATTCATAAGGGGAAAGACTGTGCGCATCAGATTCAAATTGTGAGGTGCTGCTGATCCATCTGGGTTTATCTTTCATGCTGAACCATTTTGTGGAAGTTCAACTTGCCTTCCTGAAACAGATACTGGCCAAGGAAGTAATGTTGTTTTGGGATTGGTTGCTCATGTGCAGTTACCACAAGGAATAAAATTCTACTTCGATGATCTCTTCACAACTGCAGTTTGCATTTTTATTTTTCCTGATTCGTGTCTCAAAACATTTCATGATGCATGAGGACTATTTGGTGTTGAATAAAATCGACTCTTCCCTTAAATTAGACATAATAATTATGGACTGAGTGAAAAATAATTGTCTAAAGCGATGTGGTGTTTGTTCTAAATAAAACAAAAGCTTTTATCGAAGTAAGATGCATTTATTTCACAATAACAAAATATTAGACACGCAATTGCCCAGTGGCAACTAAAGTTACCAGCCTAGAATGGTACTTTTGGTTCAAGGTACATGAATGATATAAAATTATAGTGCTTAGGGTTCTTCCAGGATCACATAACAGAAATATCACGCTAAAATTACGGGCATTAATGGGTTAAAGGCGTATAATTACTACATTTCGGCCAAGCCAAGCCAAGCCAAGCCAAGCCAAGCCAAGCCAAGCCAAGCCAAGCCAAGCCAAGCCAAGCCAAGCCAAGCCAAGCCAAGCCAAGCCAAGCCAAGCCAAGCCAAGCCAAGCCAAGCCAAGCCAAGCCAAGCCAAGCCAAGCCAAGCCAAGCCAAGCCAAGCCAAGCCAAGCCAAGCCAAGCCAAGCCAAGCCAAGCCAAGCCAAGCCAAGCCAAGCCAAGCCAAGCCAAGCCAAGCCAAGCCAAGCCAAGCCAAGCCAAGCCAAGCCAAGCCAAGCCAAGCCAAGCCAAGCCAAGCCAAGCCAAGCCAAGCCAAGCCAAGCCAAGCCAAGCCAAGCCAAGCCAAGCCAAGCCAAGCCAAGCCAAGCCAAGCCAAGCCAAGCCAAGCCAAGCCAAGCCAAGCCAAGCCAAGCCAAGCCAAGCCAAGCCAAGCCAAGCCAAGCCAAGCCAAGCCAAGCCAAGCCAAGCCAAGCCAAGCCAAGCCAAGCCAAGCCAAGCCAAGCCAAGCCAAGCCAAGCCAAGCCAAGCCAAGCCAAGCCAAGCCAAGCCAAGCCAAGCCAAGCCAAGCCAAGCCAAGCCAAGCCAAGCCAAGCCAAGCCAAGCCAAGCCAAGCCAAGCCAAGCCAAGCCAAGCCAAGCCAAGCCAAGCCAAGCCAAGCCAAGCCAAGCCAAGCCAAGCCAAGCCAAGCCAAGCCAAGCCAAGCCAAGCCAAGCCAAGCCAAGCCAAGCCAAGCCAAGCCAAGCCAAGCCAAGCCAAGCCAAGCCAAGCCAAGCCAAGCCAAGCCAAGCCAAGCCAAGCCAAGCCAAGCCAAGCCAAGCCAAGCCAAGCCAAGCCAAGCCAAGCCAAGCCAAGCCAAGCCAAGCCAAGCCAAGCCAAGCCAAGCCAAGCCAAGCCAAGCCAAGCCAAGCCAAGCCAAGCCAAGCCAAGCCAAGCCAAGCCAAGCCAAGCCAAGCCAAGCCAAGCCAAGCCAAGCCAAGCCAAGCCAAGCCAAGCCAAGCCAAGCCAAGCCAAGCCAAGCCAAGCCAAGCCAAGCCAAGCCAAGCCAAGCCAAGCCAAGCCAAGCCAAGCCAAGCCAAGCCAAGCCAAGCCAAGCCAAGCCAAGCCAAGCCAAGCCAAGCCAAGCCAAGCCAAGCCAAGCCAAGCCAAGCCAAGCCAAGCCAAGCCAAGCCAAGCCAAGCCAAGCCAAGCCAAGCCAAGCCAAGCCAAGCCAAGCCAAGCCAAGCCAAGCCAAGCCAAGCCAAGCCAAGCCAAGCCAAGCCAAGCCAAGCCAAGCCAAGCCAAGCCAAGCCAAGCCAAGCCAAGCCAAGCCAAGCCAAGCCAAGCCAAGCCAAGCCAAGCCAAGCCAAGCCAAGCCAAGCCAAGCCAAGCCAAGCCAAGCCAAGCCAAGCCAAGCCAAGCCAAGCCAAGCCAAGCCAAGCCAAGCCAAGCCAAGCCAAGCCAAGCCAAGCCAAGCCAAGCCAAGCCAAGCCAAGCCAAGCCAAGCCAAGCCAAGCCAAGCCAAGCCAAGCCAAGCCAAGCCAAGCCAAGCCAAGCCAAGCCAAGCCAAGCCAAGCCAAGCCAAGCCAAGCCAAGCCAAGCCAAGCCAAGCCAAGCCAAGCCAAGCCAAGCCAAGCCAAGCCAAGCCAAGCCAAGCCAAGCCAAGCCAAGCCAAGCCAAGCCAAGCCAAGCCAAGCCAAGCCAAGCCAAGCCAAGCCAAGCCAAGCCAAGCCAAGCCAAGCCAAGCCAAGCCAAGCCAAGCCAAGCCAAGCCAAGCCAAGCCAAGCCAAGCCAAGCCAAGCCAAGCCAAGCCAAGCCAAGCCAAGCCAAGCCAAGCCAAGCCAAGCCAAGCCAAGCCAAGCCAAGCCAAGCCAAGCCAAGCCAAGCCAAGCCAAGCCAAGCCAAGCCAAGCCAAGCCAAGCCAAGCCAAGCCAACATGAAACAGAAGGCCTTCCTCCCATACATAGAAGGAACCACAGACAATTGGGAAATTACTGAGGAAATTCAATATCAAGACGGTATACAATGCCCCACACAAAATCTCCCACTCATTAGTCAAAGTCAAAGATAAACTTCCATACCTCCAATCAGCCGGAATATACATCCGACTCTGCGAATACGGACCATACGAAAAATCAGCAATAGCCTTACACTCAGCAGATTCAGGCCACGCCATCGAATTCGACATCAAGATAATAGATAAAGAAGGCAACTTATACAGAAGACTGGTACATCAAACAACATCAACAAGGACGAGGGGTTACAACTCAGCAACTCATGGGAAAGTCTATTCCAAGATCATATTTAGGAACGAGAAGCCAGGTCTCCACATGTACGCGGCGCCCCCCCCTTCATCCGGACATCGGGCACGATACAAAGGTAACTCCTTCGGACCTTATGAGGGCCAGTATTTAATATGAATACTCCCCTCCATACAGACCTCAACCAGATTGGACAACGAAGGACCAATCAGATGCCAGAAGGAGAACCTGCGATAGTTAGGAAGGCTGACATTAATATGTACGATTGTTGTACGCACACAGTACTAAAAAGTCAATGAAATTCAGTATTTTCATCCTGATTCATAAAAAACCGTAACCTTAATCAAGCAGCCACCTGATAAAACGACCATTTTACAAGGTAACTTCAGATGGCCACTTTAGACAGGTTTCACTGTAGTTTGGTTCTTGAAAAGTTCAGTTTCGTGGTCCATGTTGCCTTAATCATCGCTGGCTGCTATACTACACGCCTTCCCACTACTGGCCATCTCCGTATAATCTTGCGAACAGGAGGTAGTACACAAATTTGCCGCTCTGTCGCTTATAGCGTGGTACAACTCGACCCACTGAATACTTATTGCCGTGAGTCAACAGTACACAGCTTCAGTTAGTTTGACAGCCTAACGTGATGTGTTCTTAAGTAACGTATAACACGAAGGTATCAGTCTTCTGTGTTAATATGTAATTATGGTGTATTGCTGTGTACCTTTCATTTCATGAATTTCCTGTTAATGCAGAGCGAGCTGAAGCATGGTTGAAAGCAATTTCAAGAGACAACTTCCTACCGAATTTTAATTCAAGAAGTTCTGTAGTGTGTAGTTTACCAACCTGGACTGAAAATAAGGAAACTAAAATATGATTCTATTCCCAGTGTTTTCAGTGAATACCCTTCTTAAAAAATTACACCTAGAAAGGCGCGCAGAAAACTTGTCTGCTAATCAGAGAGGTACAAAGAGGAAACGTAATAATAGTCCTGAATGCAATACCACTATTACCGAAAATGCAAATGACGCGGATACTGTTACTGATAAGTCATTCCACTCCATTGCAGTTCAAACTGAAAGCAACATTCAACATAAATTAAGAGATACTGAGGCAGAAAAAAGAAAACTTCGATTGAAATTGTGGTGGGCGAATGTAAATATACGAAAAATAAAAGCTCAGCCTACAAGATGCCAACAGGAAATTAGAAAAATATAAAAACAAGTATTACGAGGCTCTTTCTACCATATTAAATATCAATGAAAATGATCCCTCGTATCTTAAGGCCTCAATGTTATTAGACTTAATAACAAATTTTCAGAAGAAATATCCTAGATGGTCGGAAAGTACAGTGAAGCACTGTGTGATTTGGCAATATGCGAGTCCTAAAGGGTACAGACATGCCAGAAATTACATTTTCGATATCCCTAGCAAGAGTACACTTTCCAGATATGTCGGGTATTTGTCATGTGACACTGGAATGACACCTCTCATAAAAAGTCGTCTCCTTCTGGAATCGAATCAACTACACCAGGCAGAAAAATTGTGTTCATTAATAGTGGACGAAAAGTCAATCAAGCAACAGTTGATATATGACAAGAAACTAGATTCTTTCTTCGGTGAGTAAGATACTTCTGCCCATATTGCAAATTTATACAATGCAGAAGATAATGATAATAGAGAGGGTAATAAGAAAACAACAGAGAAGCAAACCATCTTGGCAAATAACCTTCTTTCTTTTTTGATATTATGATTGGCAATGCAATACAAACTTCCTGCAGCATACTTCTTCTCAAAGAGGCTTTCTGGTGCAGACCTCCATAAACTCACTCTGTCCGTAATAAAAGAAATCGAATCTTGTGGGTTCTTAGTGTTACGTGTAGTAACAGACAATCATAAAACAAATATAAACATGATGTGTAAACTGTCATCCTCGAAAAGTGTGAAACCAAGAATACCTCACTCCCACAAAGTGAGGGACCTCTTTATCTTGCATTCGATCAATGCCACATACTAAAGAACATAAGAAATGCATTCCTAGATAAAGTTATGTTCGATGGTGATGAGGCAGCCACGTAAAGGATCTGTATGAACTTCAGTCAACAGAAACTACGAAGCCAGTTCCTTTTCTCACCCGCAAACACATTGCTCCTACTAATTTCGAGAAGATGAATGTCAAACGCGCCAAAGATATATTTTCCTTAGAAGTTATCACGGCATTGGAATACCTGAAAGACCATTTACAACAGATAGGCGCACATGAGTTTTGTAATGCTGGAGCAACAATCACTTTCATGAAGAACATTAAAAAGTGGTTAGACATTCATGATGTTAGTAGCAGTAATACGGACATGCATAAACCGGAGAAAATACATTTCTTTAACATTAATGATGAGAGGTTGCAGTGGCTCGAGCATGATTTTCCTCGCTACCTTGCCAAAATAAAAGACGCGAGTGAAAAGGAAGGAAAGGGATTTCTCAGTAAAGAGACATACCAAGCCATCCTCGTAACATCGTCGTCTACAGTAGAGTGGATTCCATTTTGTGCTCACAAGGGCTTTTAACAGTGACGCAATATAACTATTTTGCAGTGCATTACGGCAAATGTCAGGGAATAATGATATGCTGGATGCAGAGTAGTTGTGTGCAGTTTAAACAGAATTCTGAAAACAGGCATTCTTTCAGTTCCATCAACCAGCAACATTGAAAGCAGGAGTGAGACAAATATGATAGGAATGACAAGGAAAAATATTTCCTGTGCAGAAAATAGTCATTCTGAGACTGTACACTTACCGCAGGCAGTAACTGATATCCTTCTACGAGTGCAGAAGACACCTTGTATGTAACTATAAAAGTAATAGTGGCATTTTAAAATGAAGTTTAGTATGCAAATGTTACATTATAAAATGAATAATATCTCATAAACCTCATTCATAGGCTTGAATATCATAAGTATCAAGTTTCTTGCAAATGTAACATTTTTATTCCACAGTTTTAAATTCGTAATGATTTATACTTGTTTTCTTTCACAGCTCTTGGGTATCCAAGTATTGAGATAGCAAGTATGGCATACATCGGAGGCTACATTATATCTAAAGTGGTAAAGAAAATTGTCATCTGTGTGTGAATAATATAGCCATATCGAAATGCAGCTCCATACTAATGGATTTAATCTATAAAAGAGACGACTGTAATAAGCTCAACTACCCTTCTAACTCTCTGCTTTGGATTTTTAAAGTAATTCACGAGTTTGTTATGAAGGCAGTTGTTTATGTATCATCTAACGTCAGTGCCAGTCTAACAGAAGTTGTTACTCCCATTCTGAGTGAAGCTGCACTACTGAAGTGCTCTCAGCCTGGCCATTCACAAACAATGAGTGAAATAATTTGTGAAAGTGTAATTCCCTTGTTTCTAAAGAACATAGCCTTACAAACAACTGAACGTTTTGAACAAGTAAAATATCTGAACACGAAACCTCAAAGTCGAAAGGTTTTGCGTGTGTAACCAAATATGATCTACGTTCTAACAGTGACACGCAGGCAGCGCTTGAACTGCGTCGATTTCAAGCCTGCCGTGGAGGTGGGAAGGCATGTAGTATAGCAGCCGGCGATGCCTTAATATATATATATATATATATATATATATATATATATATATATATATTTATGAATAAGGATACTTTTTTAACAATCAGGCAGTTTTTGCATCCCCTTTCACATATTGGACATAATAATAATAATAATCCGTGGCGCTACAGCCCGTGAAGAGTCTAGACCGACAGCCAGCTGCTGGCTTCACGCCCACATGCCGAAGCAGAGGTGGACGATCATCCTACCAGAATGGAGGTATCGTGTGGTTAGCACGATGATCCCCCCAGCCGTTACAGCTGTTATTCACAACCGGATTTCGCTACCTATCATAGCTCCCCAAGTGCATCACGATGCTGGGTGAGCACCGGTCCCATACACTGGCCGAAATTTCATGAGAAAATTTCTTCCCCCATGAGGAATCGAACCAGCGCGCATTCCGTAACGCGAGTCCTAGGAGGGATGCCTTAGACCGCAATGCCACGGTGCGGGACACAGATTGGACATAAAACCCAAAAAACCTAGTTCACTTCTTCCAAAAACCTAAAATGGTCCGGTTCCTAGTTATTAGAATAGGATGATGATGATGATGCTGTTGCTGCTCATACTGCTGCTACTGCTCCTGCTGCTGCTGCTCCTGCTGCTGTTGCTAATGCTGCTCTCATGCTGCTGCTGCTCATACTGCTGCTGCTGCTCATACTGCTCCTATTGCTTTTATTGCTATTAATACTGCTGCTGCTGCTACTGCTGTTCCTACTGCTAGTTCTGCTACTGCTGCTGCTGCTGCTCCTGCTCCTGCTTCTACTGCTTCTGCTACTACTACTGCTGCTCCCATTGCTATTATTACTTCTGCTCCTGCTGCTGCTGCTCCTGCTCCTACTGCTGCTGCTGCTACTGCTGCTGCTTCTGCTCCTGCTGCTGCTGCTACTGCTGCTGCTGCTCCTGCTACTGCTGCTACTGCTACTGCTGCTCCTACTACTACTGTTGCTCCTGCTCCTGCTATTGCTGCTACTGCTGTTCCTGCTCCTATTACTGCTGCTGCTCTTGCTCCTGCTCCTGCTATTGCTGCTCCTAATGCTGCTGCTATTCCTGCATCTGCTGCTGCTGCTGCTTCTCCTGCTCCTACTACTGCTGCTGCTGCTGCTGCTGCTGCTGTTGCTACTGCTGCTGCTATTCCTGCTGCTACTATTGCTGCTGCTTCTGCTGCTTCTGCTGCTTCTGCTGCTACTGCTACTGCTACTCTTGCTCCTGCTGCTAATTCTGCTGCTGCTTCTCTTGCTCCTGCTGCTACTGCTACTGCTGCTCTTGCTCCTGCTGCTGCTGCTCCTGCTACTCCTATACATTTAGGAGCCACAATCAGATAGTTCACCTTTTTCAATTTCCCAAAATAAAAATAAAATAATTTTTATTACAATAATACATTTTCCTGTACCTATGTTAAAGTTTAAGTGTGCTGCAACGTCAGAGAAAATTTACACAGCTATTCACCAACTGTGTATTTAATAACATATATTTTTTTAATTTCCACTTTTTTTTTAGTGACTCTCATCTCTATCTCTCTCCAGAATGAAATTGATATTCTCACAGAATCAGTTAAACTGGCCTAAATATTTAATACTTTAATTCACTTATGGAACAGAAATTCTTTATAACCTCTACATAAACTGATACACACTTTCCCCCACTCATACACACGGCATGCACAAGCTGTCAGTGACCTCCATAGACTATTTCCGATACATGTAAATCTTATTTTTAAGGGGAGGTGGTTGTATAATTTGAATTTTTTCCTATTTCATCGTAATTTTCCTTTCTTTTTTTTTTCATTATGTAGAAATATCATTGCTGCAACAACTTAAATTTGAGATTAGTAAAAAAAAAATTGGGGCAGAAATTTTGGGGAGAAAAAGTACTAGGGCACTGTAGTTCACAACAGTGAATATATCTCAGCCATTTTTAAGATAAATTCAAAACCTCTTTGTCTTTTTACTCCTAAAAGCACATTCTGTAAAATGGTTATAGCATAATTTTGATATTCGTTTTCACAATGTTCAAATAAAGCATAGGCTACATCTTAAGAATAAATTTTAGAGATATTTTTTAAATGCAACAAAATAACAAATCTCTGATACACAGAAAAGTTTCATAATACCCTAAGAATGAGTGTTTCAAATATCATGCATGTAGCATCAAATAGTTCCGAAGATATAACGATATTAACTCTTTTGTGTGAGAATAAAACAAACAATTAAAGTTACCAGAAATTTCAATCAAAGTTCAGTGTAATTTAAAAACCCTGTGCATCAGAGCTTTAAAAATGACAGCTAAAAGTACCATAAATGTATTAAATTTAGTGTGATGAAAGTTTCAAACTTCAAAGATTATTTTAAAGCAAGAATTTTTCTTTTTAAAAATATACTGGTTTTTCGCCAAATTTTAACCATCCTTTCCCCTTGAAAACACCGTGCACCAGATCTTTAAAAATGGCAGCTAAAAGCGCTATAAATGTACATTAAATTTGTGCGATGAAAGTTTGAAATTTCAAAGATTATTTTAAAGCAAACCTTTCCTTTTTAAAAATTTACTGGTTTTCCACCACATTTTAACTATCCTTGCGCCTTGAAAATCATGTGCACCAGAGCTTTAAAATAGCTTTGCAGTAGCTGAAAAGGGCATAAATCCACATTAAAATTTACGTAATATATATATATTTCTCACATATCGAAGTGTATTTTGCAACAAAATCATTTTTTAATTCAACGGTTTTCCACCATATTACAGCCATCCTCTCTCCTTAACATTCACTGTAGCATTTACAATGAATTTCCCTATTTTCTTTTTGTATTAAAATTTTCTTTTCTTATTGCTTGCCTATTTTTATTTAACAATTTTAATGACAAATACATATGTATTTATTTCCTTCTAGTTACTTATCCTGTATTATAAACCACAAAGTCATTAAATTGTGATATAAATATGGAATTTATTGGTGAAGCTATAAGAGATGAACATTTTCGCCATGTAATGGCATCTTCAGGTCTTGTACAATTAGTTAACACAAAATGAACACTTTCAGGAATATTTGGTTTTCTAAAAAATACTCTCTTAAATATGAATATAAGCATGGATCAATAACACTAATGAGGATGTCGTAAAATAAATAGTTGATTTACTTTCGATTACATTAAAACACAATTATTTTTCTTTCAATGACGAAGTATACCAACAAACTAAGGGATTAGCAATGGGTGATCCGATCTCAGGCCTTCTAGCCGCGATTTTTCTACAGGAATTGGAAAACAAACACGTTCCCAATTTCAAGACAGAATTCAATATACAATTTTATGCTCGATATGTTGATGATATATCGGTATTTTGTAACAATAACAATCTCCACCTGAAGATGATTTTTAAAAAGTCGAAAATATTTGTGGATATATAACCTTGTGATGTGAAAATTGTTTTCTGTATTAATTGATAAGTTGTTGAATGAAATTATAAAATAATTCATTATTAGAGAAGGATTTAATTAAATCATCAGCCCTCCAGCGAGGGTGACTACAAGGATCCTGAATACAGAGCAGTTATGTTTTTTTATTAATTAAAAAAAAATACTAAATTTTAGATTTGGGATTCGCTTGTTGCCAGAATGTCATATTCACAAAATTATCTTTCTTGAAAATATAAATGATATTGAATGATATGTCTGAAATCTTAACCTCAATATGATTTTCAAATTTATCGAAACCAGTCAGGCAAAGAAACTTGGATACACGTAGTTGAACATTAAGGTGAAATTACATAAAACCAAAGCCAATCTTCGGTTCAACAAACAATGCCTTCAACATAAAGTGATCAATAATAATTCCATAGCTGCCAAGAAATTCAATTCTGTTGGCTCAAAAATTAAATTAAATTTCAAAATAGGAAAAAAGAAACACTCAGCAATAAATTATATACACTGCATTTACTCACAGCAAAATCAACTGGTATATATTGGGATAGCATACAAAAAAAAAAAAAAAAGATAAAGTTAATCAATTGATGAAAACTAAATATGAAACTTTAAACAAGAAATTAGACACCCTTCTAACATCAAAATCGCAGCGAACTACATCATCAATTCAACTAATAGGTTAACCAACTTAAAAGACACTTCTCTTTCCCCATCAGAAATAGAAATCATTAACAATACATAACTACGAACCATGTGATGAAAATAAAATTCTCGACAATTTAATAATAGAGACAGAACATATTATACAAAGTAGCTCACATGAAAATAAAGAACACTTAAGATATCAAACTTCAAAAATAATTTCAGAGTATATTAAAGATCCCAAAACCAAACATCAAATACAAAAAGCTAAATCCGAACATAAGAAGGTCATCAAGCTAGAGAAAAAATTTAATCGAAATAATATCATTCATATTAAAGCTGATAAATCCGATTCTATTGTTCTAATGGGAAAAAAAAAGATTACGTTAACAAAACATCAGAATTTATCACTATAAATCAAATAACAGAACTTAAAGTGGATCCTACTGAACTCTATCAAAAACAAATAAAGCAGGCTATAAATCAGGAGTTGACCTAATTCCCCCGTCAAAATCCTACAGATATATAAGTAAAAACCCTAGTATCTCCATCTTGAAGACTACCCAAAACTCATAAACCAAATTTATAAATGACACCTGTCGTTAATAGTATGCAGGCTCCAAATCACAAAATTAATAAATTCCTGTTACAGCTAAAAAAAACACACACACTTCCAATAGAAAATAAATGTACACTTCTGAATTCTCAACAACTTATTCAACAGTTAGGTGTGTTAAAAGTCAATAAACATGATAAAGTTAACTTATGAAGTCATAGGCGATAGTGAATTGGTGCAACATGATGTAAGCATAGCACTCGTAAGTCTTGTTTGTGTAGTATTACTGTGCACAACAAAATAGAAACATACTTTAAACAAAACAACATCACAGAACTCGAAAAAGATCCCACCACACAATATCACAACACAGTAAAAAGCACAATCAACAAAAGCAAACACGTAATACCACAAAACATGAAACAACACTCAAACCAATCAAACCAGCAGCACCTAAACTCAATGCACTACCCAAAATACACAAAGAAAACATCAGACCCCCAATCAACTACAAACAGGCACCAGCACACAAACTAGCCAAACACATGGATAAAATCATCACAAACAATATAAAATTCAGAAAACAGACAACAATGAAAAAACACTATAGACCTAGTCAACAAAACAAAACAACAACACATACCACACAATGCAACACTAGCATCTTTCGATATCACTAACTTATACACTTACATACCAATACAAGATACATTACAGATGCTAAAACAAATGCTCATAGACAACAATACACCACAAGAATACATCGAAGAAATCATCCAAATCACAGACATCATAACAAAGCAAAACTATTTCACACACAACAACAAATACTACACCCAAACAGAAGGATTGCCAATGGGATCACCCATATCTAGCATACTAGCAGAGATATTTTTACACAATATAGAACAAACATACATACTCAACAATGAACACAACAAATATGCAGACAACATAATATACTGGCACAGGTACGTAGACGACATACTCATACTATACAAAGGAAACAAAAGACAAATACACAAACTACACCAATACATAAACAAATTACACTCAAAACTTCAATACACACTGGAACTTGAAAATAACAACTCCATAAATTTCCTAGACATCACCATAACAAAAATTGACAACAAACACACCTTCAAAATAAACAGAAAACCAACCACCATCACCACACACATACACAACACATCTAACCACCCCATACAACATAAACATGCTGCATTCAGGACAATGGTACACAGATTACTCAACATACCCATGAGCCAACAACACTACAATGAAGAAGTGAACACAATCAAACACATAGCACAAGAAAATGGTTACAATCCAAACACAATAGACAACATCATAAGAAAAACAAAACAAAAAGTTAACAAACACAAAAACACGCAAAACAAAACACAAACACAAGAACACAAGAAATACATCACACTAACATATGAAAACAAAAGCACACAAAAGATCGCATCTTCATTCAGAAAGCAGAAATACAACATAGCATACAGAACAGAAAACACACTACAAAGACATCTCAACACACAAAAAACACAAACAAATAAATACGACCACACAAGTGTAAACAAACTCACATGTAATAGTTGCGACAAGTTCTACATTGGACAGACAGGCAGATCATTCTAAACACGCTACAAAGAACACATTAAAGCAATAACCAGAGGACACAATACATCTACATACGCCGATCACATAAACAATGCTAATCATACATACAATAACATAAATGCGGACAAGGAAATCCTACACATACAACCCAAGAACCAAAAACTCAACACACTAGAACAATACGAAATATACAAACACACTAAAACACACCCCGATCAAATTCTCAACACACAGATCAATTTCAGTACACACACACTATTTGACTCCACTTTTCAACACTTTTCAACAATCAAACGCACCCACACAATAGGCAGAGAAGTTCTAGATGACGCCGAGATCTAGTAGGCTCTGAGGATGGTGTGATGAAGCACCGAAACAGCTATAAGCCGCACAGACTTACATAATTAACACGAGTAAGTCCGCTAGTTAATCAATTACTTAAATTTCATTAATAGTCCATCATTCAATTAATGTCTTGACCATATTTTCCTAAAAACTGGAAATAACATAAATTTTATACTAGAGTTTACGCAAGTGCAATAACAGATCATTATATGATTTTTGCATTGTTGTCAATCAGTAATAAAAGTATCAGCAGAAAAGCCACTGAACCTTCGGACAATTATAAGCTAATTATAAACCATAAAAGCTTAATATATCATATTAATAATATGACTTGGAAATCTATATTCTACAATGAAGTCCTTACTTGCAAATATTCTAATCTTGTCCCTCTCAAATTCTCAAGTACAAAAAAATTAAAACTTGGATTACCATAGGTACCGGTATTGTTAAATCAATACTATCTAGAGATAAGCTAGCTAAACAAGTTAAACGTTACCCACAAAACATTGTTTTATTAAATTATTACAGAAAATATAGAAATATTCTCACTAATGTAATAAGGAATCAGAGAATCAAATATTATTCTGAAAAATTTGACAAAAATAAAAATAATCCAAAGCAATTTTGGCAGACCATAAACGAAGCTACTGACAGCCAATGTAATAAAAATACTATATTAAAGACAATTATAAGTCGAAATGGAATAAAAATTGAAAATAAGGAAACTATTGCAAACGAATTTAACAATCATTTTACTAATGTAGGTCATGACATCGTATATTCTAAGCTTACTTATAATAAAAGTTTATCATCTATGTTTATGTTTCCTGTAAATGAATGTGAAATCGTTAATATTGCAAATATTTAAAAAATAATGTTGCTCCTGGTATTGATGGTATTACAACAAATACCCAGAAACTTATTATCGAAGCTGTTTCTAAACCACTTGCCTTTATATTTAATTGGTGCATATCTCAAGATGTATTTCCCTCAGCCCTAAAACATGCTGTGGTGATACCAATTCACAAGTCTGGTGACAAATGTAATCTTAATAATTACAGACCCATTTCATTATTACCCAGTCTCTCTAAAAAGTATTTGAAAATTGTATAAAAACACTGTTAACACAATTTTTAGAAAAAAAAAAAAAAAATAAACCACTAAATGATAATCAATTTGGTTTCAGAAAAATTTGTGCACTGATGATGCTATTATGGCCGTTACTTAAAAAATAATTCAACAATTAGATGTAGGAAATAAATGGCTAGGAATTTTTTTAGACTTACAAAAAGTTTTCGATACAGTCAATTACAATATACTTTTAATAAAATGGATAGATTGGGAATTAATGAGTGGCTTTAAAATTATTTAAATCTTACTTAAGTAACAGAACTCAGTCAACTAAAATCAATGATCACCTTAGTGAATTACGTAACATTAGTATAGGTGTATTTCGGGAGATGATATTAGGTCCTGTTTTGTTTTTAATATATATCAACGATTTACTTAAAATTGACATTGAGAAATATTCTGGTACTCTGTATTCTTATGCTGATGATACTGTGGTTATATTTAGCAGTTCGAGTTGGAATGAAACTTATCAAAATTCTAACAGTAGTATTAACATTATTAAAGAATGGCTGGATGCTCACTTATTTTCTTTGAACATTTCTAAAACAAAATTAATACCATTTTCATTAACATCACATGGCCTTGAAGAACTAAACATAAATAATAATAGAAACATAACAATACATGATTGTAACCTACCTACTTGCTCATGTAATGCTTCGAGTATATCCTCACAAGTTAAATATTTAGGCATTATTATTGACCAATATTTAAAATGGGACAAGCATATCTCATTCCTATATAACAGATTGTGTAAAACAATCCAAAAATTTTCCATTCTACATTCTTATTTACTTATTTATGTTCTGCATACTGTGTACTTAGCTCTGTTTCAATCAATAATTCAGTATGGTATATTAGGTTGGGAAGAAATGTCAAAATCCACTATCCATCCTTTAAATTTACTCCAAAAGAAGAATTATCAAAATTTGTCGATATAAAACTTTTGATTACCCAACGAAATTAATTTTTCAGGAATTTGGTGTATCAAATCGAGAACAAATTTATAAACAAATATTGCTGATTTACTTCCATAAAAATCACAAATTTAAATTCGATCCTCATGAATACCATACGAGACAAAACTATAGTTTCTTCTAAACACCCCCAAATGCTACATAAGTACTGGATTAAAACACAGCAGAAATTTTAGATCCAGAATTCATAATGCATTAATTAGAGCTTATCCTGAACTAAGTACACTGAACACACATAGATTTAGGAAACAAATTAGATTAATTATTTAATTGTTTGGTCTTTTATTAAGCTGTACGAGTTTAAAATTGTAATCTAATACTCGTGTATTTCGTATTTTCTATATTCGTGTATGTTGTTACATGGTCTGTAATTTACTATATATTAATATTATTGTGCTGAATTAACACTATTCAATTTTATATAAGTAGACTGAACTGCACCCGAGCACGAGCTTCTGCTCTTTCAGGCTGCAATGCCTAATGTAGTGTAAACCTAGTGTAGTATATAAATAAATTTAAATAAAAATCCTTATTCCCACAAAATTTGTAAATACAGGTTTTTAGTTGATCATTTAATAAACACACCTCTTAATAACCAAGCCTACTTAACAAAATACAAATACATAATACAATTAGCTATTGAGAATGGTTTTAATAAAAAAAGATTCAGAACTTCATCCAAAACAGAATTAGAAAATTAAAAAATAAGACACCCATCACCTTACAACACACCCATCACCTTACAACGTACAGAATCCAAAAAAGTCAAAATCTGGAACTCTATAACCTACATGGAGGAAATTAATAATCAACTATCTGCCTTTTCAAGAAAGAAAATATAAACATTACTTATAAAAGTAACAATAAATTAAACAGTATAATGCCCAATAAAATCGGGAAAATTAACAAACATTTACATAGTGGAGTTTATAAATTAAATTTTACTAACTGCAATATGAAATACATTGGCCAAACAAAAAGGAATTTTCATGCTAGGTACAAGGAACATGAATCCGATTTCATTCACAATAGAAATAAATCAAAATTTGCCACTTACTTAATTAACACAGGTCATGAACTTAATAGTATTCACAACACATTGCAAATCTTAAAAACAGTGAATAATCCATATTTAATTAATACAGCTGAGGAATATTTTATAGCCAGGCATTATAATCAAAACATACAATTGCTAAATGAATAAATTCCTGATTTCCAAAATCCCCCATATAACCATTTATAGAGCAGTTTTGTCTGGCTTCTCGATAAAACTCCCCTCTCCCTTACTACCCACATTCCACAGTGTGTACACGATCAGTCACAAGCTTTGTAACGCTTCGATGAGATGACCTCAACGTCTGATTCTGCATCCTCCTCTGAACATCATAAGTATTAATAAAAATGCATAACTCTTACTTTTCTAATTATTGTTTCATAAAATTACTTTTTGGTTAATTTCAGATGTCACGCACACCTTATTGATTCAAGTGACTGATTAATAAATTTACAGAACACCAATAATTGTAACCTTTCGTATGAACATGGTATCACTAATGGCTTTAAAAAAATTTTAAAATTTAATTATTAATAGATACATACAATTTTATGATTGAAACTTGTTATATAACATCAAGAGATTCAAGTAGTGTGTTCATCACTTTGTATGACTGTTGGTTTGAAAACTTTACAGAATGGTTTATCATATTGAAATGATTTAGAACCACATTTTATATCACATTCTTTTTAAACAGTTTTGATTTTTATTTATAATATGTGTGTGTGTGTATTATTTTCTTGCATGTCACGTACAGTTTCCCTAGAAAAGGATGAGACGATTGAATATTCCTAAGTCTCAGATGTAAGACACTGCGCATGATCGGAGACCAGAGCACTGATACACAAGATAACGAATATTGAGTTACTTAAATTCAGGCTATTTGGTTTGTTACTAGCATCGTTCCGAAATTCACTTCAAAAACTACAAAAAATATGATAATATTACGTAAATAAAAGATAAATATATACATAAATCGTGTAGTTAAATCGATGATGGACCTTCATGACTAGATCGACACTCCGCACAGAAAGGAAAGCCTTCATGTCGTTGCAATAGCTCAGATGCTAAGACTTCCGCGTGTTGTGTAGAAGAGAGTGAGTTCGATTCTTAGTCTACATAAACTATTTTTTTTTTGTCTAAATAACGTTGAAATAGCTAAGTAACGTTGAAATAGAGTTTTACAAAGTCCTCAGATTAAGTGTTAATGATCACAGACAATACAAAATTACAAGTTATAATATTATAAACGTTAATCTAATGAATGCATTTATATATACACATATACAATGTAAATGCATATATATTAAAAACTAACAATTAAAATGAAACTAAAAAATATTCCTAAGCCACACAGACAAACTTTTACAAAGGTTTAGAGTCCTTAGGCTATGTCATTTGTTGAGTAATTATTACAATATTTTATTAGTAGCTTTCCTAAATGTGTAATAAATGCACTTGCACAAAACAATTTTCGTTAAAAGTGTGGCTTTGGATTATTTCATTCTCACCCCTTCAGTTGATTTTAACTATTTTATCTACGTGTTTGCAATAGTGTTTAATTTAATGTGCTTTCAACTTTATTCATGTTATGATTGAATGAAAAAGCACTGTTGCAGTTATTGACTAATTATATATATTAATACTAATTATTAAATGCATCTGTTAAGTAACTAATTGCAGTATCTTTTGCAAAATATTGAATGTTTAAGTTGTCAATAATATTTCTGTACTATATACTATAAGACATTAAAAGAATTTGCAATAGATTTGGGATCCTCTACTTTATATTCACTGGTTTCAATGAAAAAAATATTTTCTTTCTTAGGATATCTACAAGTTCAACTTTAATAATATTCCGAATAGCTTTAATTGCATTATCTGAATTTTATACTTTTCTATTCAAATGTATTATATTTCCCTCTTTCATAATTGAAAAAGAGAAGGATAGCCACCTATGCCCACCGATGCCATCGAAATCGAGACGAATTGTGGGATCAAGTTGTTGACACCTGGGAAGATTTCGCCGGGGATTAGAACTTATTCCACAATCTCGTGACATCCATGCCGGACTGACTTAGAGCTGTAATAGAAGCTGCTGGTATGTGGACAAGATTTTAAGTTAACAGGTCTCTTTTTGTTTCTTATGATTTTTGTTTGAGGAAGAATACTTTTAACTTCCAAGTAAGATTTATTTTTTTTGACGAGGTTCAGCCCACTTGTAAGACCCAGAAATTGGGCATAAATTATTCATATTTTTCGACAAATTAGACAGTCGAGGAACTCTGAAGAAATTAATTACACCTCAATAAAAAAAAAGTTTTACCTGGGATCGAACACGAGATGTTTCGGTTAAGCAGTGGAACCGACACGCTACTATATGAACTACCGAGACAAGATAGTGACAGTAGCAGTCTAGAATGTAGATCCCATAGCAGGCATTTGCCATTCAGTACAGAGAAGCAATGGTATTTTGTGACCCGAGCTATGTTGTGAAATCGTGGCCTTAAATGGCTATCTTCTTTGTGATCCTTATTCTGGTCCTTGTAACAATTCTTTTTATATTTGTCATGAAACTTATCGTTATGTCGATATCGAGAAACCACGCTATAGAACTTTAACTTCCGACGACCAAGAGTCGTCTCATTCCTTTTAAGGGTAACTGTACCTGTTCAATATTTGTCAATTTATGTCTCTCCACCTGAAGATGATTTTTAAAAATAGAAAATATTTGTGGATATATAATGTTATGGTGTGAAATAACAGAAAATTGTTTTCTGTATTATTAGGTTAGATAAGTTGTTGGCTGAAATTATAAAATAATTCATATATAATTTCGAGGGAAAAATTGTTCCGGAGCCGGGTATCGAACCCGGGACCTTTGGTTTAACGTACCAACGCTCTACCACTGAGCTACCCGGGAACTCTAACCGACACCGATCCAATTTTTCCCTCTATATCCACAGACCTCAAAGTGGGCTGACAACCGTCAAGCAACCAACTTCGAGTGCACACTGACTCCGTGTGACTTAAATTGTGGTTTTCTGTTAACGAACAGTGACGTGTATTATGCAAATCAAGATTTCAGGTATAACTCCCTGTAAAGTTGATTTGAATAATTTCGAGGGAAAAATTGTTCCGGAGCCGGGTATCGAACCCGGGACCTTTGGTTTAACGTACCAACGCTCTACCACTGAGCTATCCGGGAACTCTAACCGACACCGATCCAATTTTTCCCTCTATATCCACAGACCTCAAAGTGGGCTGACAACCGTCAAGCAACCAACTTCGAGTGCACACTGACTCTGTGTGACTTAAATTGTGGTTTTCTGTCAACGAACAGTGACGTGTATTATTCAAATCAACTTTACAGGGAGTTATACCTGAAATCTTGATTTGCAATTCATATATACTTTAAACTTGTCTGAAATCTTAACCTCAATATGACTTTCAAAAAAGCTATTGTTAACAGGATCCGCAAATGGAAAAATAAGTTTAAAACTAAAACCAACATAGGTATCACATTAACCCAAATTGGACAAAAAAAAACTGTAAACAATGACCTTTTTTTGGTAATATCTCACACAAGCTACGTAATTTCTTTGAAGAAGAAAAAAATCAATATTACTTTCAGGACAAATAATAAACTAAAAAAAAATATTATTCCTAATAAAATACTACATCGAAACAATCTAGACAAAAGCGGAATATATTTAATAAACAATTTGTAAAAATTGTTGTAGTAAATACATAGATCAAACCAAAAGGAATTTCAGAACCTGTTACAATGAGCATAAAGCAAATTTTTAAAACATAACAGGAATAAATCCAAGTTTGCGACACATTTAACTAATAACAATCACGAACTCACGAACATATAATAAATACCGGTACCTTACAAGTTCTTAGAACAATTAATAATAATAAATACATAAGCATAGCAGAAGAGAACTACATTGCAAAACATTAAAATAAATAATAATACACATTTAACTAACGAACAATTATCCAACTTAAATACCTAATCCTCTATACAAAATCGTAATAAAATAAATTCTTGGATTGATCCAGTACTTCTGCCAGGTAACCTACATAGTTTTCTTCATGCCAATCACTTTTTGTAAAGGTCAGTCGTGTTCTGCTATGTTACTTGAAGGTTGGTGACCCTCCCCCCAACAACTTCCATGTAAGTATTACATCGAACAGCATTCTTCATACATCACCTTTCACGGTTCATGTATTCATACTTAAATTTTTCTAAAAATCTTCCCTTATTGTGGTTGCAGGATTTCTCCTCAAATTTATCATCCAAAATGAAACAACACGATCACGTTACATAACACAGCATGTACAACCAGATTGCATATTGATGAAGATACTCAGGATATTTATATTATACACTGTGTACCTTAGTTTTAAATTATGTTAACTGTTTTGAGTAGGCCTAACCATTAAAAGTGTTCTACGCACTTATGACATATACACTGTTACTATCAAGAAAATCCTTTATTAGTTTTTGCATTTAACCATGGCATCATATTTTATAATACGGACTTTGGTTATTCTCTATAACCTATTGATGTTACATTTGTAACACACATTTTAACAATCCAATAGTTAAATTTTCATTGTGGTTGTTTTATTGATCCATGCTTATATGTATATTTAAAAGAATATTTTTTAGAAAACCAGATATTCCTGAAAGTGTTCATTTTGTGTTAACTAATTGTATGAGATCTTGTAGCTTCACTAATAATAAATTCCATATTTATGTTGTAATGACTTCATGGTTTATAATAAAAAATAAGTAATTAGAGGGAAAGTGAGCAAATGCTGGGTAACTATCGGTGCCGGACTCCAGACTCATTTCATTGGCATTATCACCTTCACCTCATTTAGATACTAAATAACCTATGATGTTGATACAGAATCGCAAAATAACCTACTGAAAAGATATAAAATAAATGGAAAATGTGACCACAATGCTTAATTGTCGCCACATTGCACAGTGTTTCCAAGAGACTCAAAAGCTGGCCAAAAATATTTTTTCCACTTTTAGTTTTATGGTGTTTACAATATACCCCAACTATCTCCAAGGTCTGGCGGTCATAAAACAGCCAACCTCGTAGCAGGTCTAATTCTATGCAGTTGTATTCGAACCTTTCAAGCAAGTGCATGAAGTGTCGTTTTTGCTGTGTTGTAGCTGTGTGTTTTTCAATCAGAATTTCAGTTACCGGTATTATTTTTTGTGCTTCTATGGTTGATTTTCAAGTAAGTGTTATTATAGATTCTTAGAGTTATGTTTTTGAATTAAGAGTACGTTGTTATTATTATAATGATTAAGTATATTATGCTTGGCTAAGGACATGTAACCATATTATGTAAAAAAAAAAGGTATCCCTGTAACATGCCATGAAGGCACTTTGGGGACATGGAGGTAGAGCCCCATGCTTTCCAAGACCTCGGCACTAGAATGAGGTGGTGTGGTCGGCACCACGCTCTGACCGCCTTTTACCCCCGGGAAAGACCCAGTACTCAATTTTATAGGAGGCTGAGTGAACTTTGGGACCATTCTGAAAGTTTGGCAACGAGAAAAAAATCCTTTCACCACCTGGGATCGAACCCCGGACCTTCCAGTCCGTAACCAGTTGCTCTACCAACTGAGCTACCCGGCCGCCAACCATATTATGTACAATTTTATTTTGTGATTCCTTAAGTTCGGTCTTTATGCAGACTAACAAAAATTGCCTCACGTTGCCCCGTGTTATTTCCTTGACCAATGTGTAGTCTGACATGTTTACTTAATGATCTCGAAAGGTAAAACTACCCATACTTGCCCCTTTTGATAAGATTTAGATAAATATATTTATTGGTGTATTTCAAATTAATCGTCTAAAATACAAATATTCTCAGTATTAGTTAATTTCTTCTCTAAAGCAAAACTATCAAATAGTTAGAAAAGTTAAAAGTAACAAATTTTTCGTCATTTATTTTGGTTTCAGAATGGAGTACCATTGCAAAAGGAAGGAATTGTTAGATGATATATAGAAGGAAAAAAGCGGTAGTGAAAAACAAAAAGACGTAGTATTGCAGTTTCTTATTACAAAAATCGGTATAGAAGACTCCTACGATCAAATTAAATTGTTAGAAAGACATTTTTCCCGTTTTTTCAGTAATTTGCTTTGCAGACTCGATAAATCGAACAGGATGAGTGATAGATTTTTTAAAAACAATGAGCAGTGGTTAGATTAAGAGTTTTATGTGGTTTAAATGTTGTGAAACCTACTCTACAGAAAAGAAGAAGACCAAAGGCAGAGTTTGGGGGGAACAATAGTAGGTCTCAGCGTAGAAAAATTGAAAATTGTAAGAAAATCAGCAGAAAGTGCGGAAAGTTTAACATTTGCTGCAAAAATGAAGTATCGCGAGTCTGGCAGTGAAGACCATGCTAGGCTTTTAGAGGAGATGAATAAAACGTCTACTAGAGCTTTCAAAATTAGAAAAAGCTGGACGTTGGCATCAACTAGCAACTCTGTTACATGATGCTATGATGAAGAAGAAGCGTTGGCGCTTTTCCTGGAGGCAGATTTTACAACACACCAGTACAATATGATGAGATGAGGTGCCAAAGATCAAAATGCAGATATATATATCCATCATATAAAAGGATTTTAAATGTAAAGAAAAGTTATCCTGAATCTGTAATGGTCACAGAATTCCTTACAGAAGTAAAACTTCACGATCTATTGAATCATACTGCTAGCCGAATTCTGAGGTCACAAGAACCAGTAATTGAGAATACGAAAGACGAAAAACTGTGTATGACATTATTTTCAAAGTGGGGCTGTGATGGCAGTAGACGACATTCGCTCTACAAACAAAAGGCGGAGGGATTTTCTGACTCTGATATATTCTTCACGTCTATGGTTCCCTTGCAGCTTTATTCTTCAAACGAAAATGGAGAAAAAATTATTATTGATTGGCAAAATCGTCGACCATCTTCTACATTGTACTGTCGCCCCATATGGGTACAATTTCTAAAAGAGACTGCCAAACTTTCTAAGGAAGAAGTAGCTTACATTGAAGAACAGATATGTGCTCTCAGTTCCACTCACATTAATTTATTTGGAAAAGAGCTAGAAATTAACCATGAAATTGTACTAACCATGATAGATGGCAAAATTTATAACGCTGTGATGTCAACTTTATCAATCCAAAGGTGTTACATCTGCAGGGCAACACCGAAAGAAATGAAATGGCATAGGCAAGAAGAAAATTGACACATCTACTTTTAAATTTGGCTTGTCAGCTTTGCATGGCTGGCATCTTTCCTACTGTTTAGCATTTCAAGTTTGGCAAGTGAGAGGCAAGAAGTTGAAAGAAGGTGTGGCCACTTGCAAGAAAGAAATCCAAAGTAAATTCCATTCTGAATTAGGGCTCTTGGTAGACCAACCCAAGACAGGAGGAAGCTGAAACACAAATGATGGCAACACTGCCAGACGATTTTGTGATAATGAAGGAGTAAGTGCACAAATAACTGGCATTGACAGGAATCCCATCCACAGATGTGTAATTATATTTAAAACTATATCCTGTGGATTTGAAATAAACACAAATGAATTTAAAAAAATGCAAGAGAGACTGCCAGATTATTTGTCTCACTGTACTCTTGGTATGTCCCATGCCATGGCGTCGTGGTCTAAGGCATCCTGCCTAGGACCCGCATTATGGAATGCGCGCTGGTTCGAGTCCTCATGGGGGAAGAATTTTTCTCATGAAATGGGACCAGTGCCCAGCCCACCCGGCATCGTGATGTACGATAGGTAGCGAAATCCAGTTGCGAAAGCCACCTATAACGGCTGGGGGGATCATCGTGCTAACCACACCTCTGCTTCGGCATGTGGGCGTGAGGCCAGCAGCCGGCTGGTCGCTCTAGGTCCTTCATGGGCTGTAGCACCAAGGATAATAATAATAATAATAATAATAATAATAATAATTATTATTATTATTATTATTATTATTATTATTATTATTATATACTTTTGGTCACTGTACATAAAATACTCATTCATGGTTCTGCTATTATTTCCGAGGCATTACTTCCAATTGGACAAATGTCGGAAGAAGCCCAAGAAGCAAGGAATAAACATCTTAAGCAATTTCGTGAATATCATGCCAGAAATATTTCAAGAGAGGCCACTAATTGGGATGTATTCAATCCACTCCTTGCCACCTCTGATCCTTTTATAACATTCCTCCGCCAACAGTACCGAACAAAAGACAAAAAAAGGATCCTACCTGTGAAAGTCATAAACCTATTGAGTTCTGAAACAAACAAGGGATGCCTCATAAGTAGGCCTACTACAAGCACAGTAACAACTTTCGGAGAGGAGGACAATACCAATACTAGTGACAGTGATCAATGAACATTCTTTACCCTATTGAAGTGTTTCTAAAACTGTATTGTGTGCATGCTCACTTAGATTTCTTATTTATTAAGTGCCCCATAATAAATATAATAAACAGTGAAGTTACTTTAATATGTGACAACCACTAAAAAGTTACTATTAAACAGTCATGAACATAATCGTACAATGTTTCTAACACATAAGGCACATATTAACTCACTGAACACTAATAATTAGCGATCGGAAGTTTAGGAAAATGCCTATTTTGTTAATGTACGTATTTTAAGGCTGTTAATTTATGTATACGAATCACGAAAAATTAAATCTTGTGGTGAAGTTTTATATTGCCTATATTTGCCTTTTTTTTACAGTTTGTGCCTTTTTTGTTTTTATTTTTGTTCTTTTTTTCCCTTTTCTGTATAGGGATATATAGTTAACAGCACTCATTATTAATTTTTTTTTTCCATGAAACTGAAAAAAACTGATAGTTCTTATAGTATACAAAGATTTGTAATGGAATTCTTAAGACCCTCTACCTAACTAGCCCCATCATTCATACCGACAGTCACTGTCTTGAGTTCAGATAACGGTTTACTTTATTATCTACCCTTCTCCTGCATAACATAGACGATGTATCTGCTTGAAGCACACAGTCTAGGATTATCTTTGTATTTAGAGAGAAGTTATCTGACACTCCCCTGCCCCCTGAGCCTATTGTTACGAAGTGAGGGACATGGTTGAGAGCAGTAAAATACTATGCGAATAACTTTGAACAAATAGCACTAATTGTTAAGGAATTTTCAGAGAATGATTCTCTGTCAATCAAAGAAGCTCAATGTGTGTTTCAAGAAAAAGGACTTAAAGAAGACTTAGCATATATTGATGCATATTTTACTTTTGTAGCAGATATCATTCAACAACTGGAATCCAGCAGTCTGTCATTTTGTGAATCCACATCTCTGTTATTGAATGCAAAGAAAGATTATGTGTAGCTCCTGGCAAATATGCTGCTCAAATATATGCGAAGCTAAAAAGTTTTTTTTCAAGAAATCCTGGATATGAAACCATTAATTCTGTGTATAAAGTTCTAAGTGGGACCAATGGTCAGCTTCCTAAGGGGTTTAACGTTCCAGTCACTTCAGTGCATGTTGAGAGATCCTTTTCAGCATATAAACAGATTCTGTCCAATGTACATCACAAGAGCAAGTGTTTTAATCTTGAGAAGTTATTTGTTGTGTACTGTCATTCAAATTATGAACATGAAGACGAATAAGTGCACACTAAATTAAACATTCTGTAGGACAAATACCACTTATCTAATTTCTTTTAAGTGGTCATGCAGTGTTATGTTAATTTGCTGTGTATACCTACATAAAGAACGAAAAAGCGAATACTGGCATTTAATTAAAACATCGAGTAAGGAAATAGCCCAAATTAATTATTGAATGTGGAATAAATGTTCAGTGATTAATTTTCCCTACATTTTTATTTTCAGTGTCTTTTAGGTGTCTGGAATACAATTTTTAGTGCCTTTTAAGGAGCCTAAAATACCATCTTTCAGTGCTTTTTTAATAACTTAAAACACCAATTTTTAGTGTCTTAGCTTCCGATCCCTACTAATAATATATAAAGTGTTAAATTAAGCGCCTTTATTATGGACGAAGAAAACTGGGCCTAACACTTCACTGTTCAAGTATAGGCTACCCAGGGGGACACGAGCCATCAATTCAGAAACACTGTCCCAAGGCAAGCAAGTAGACCTGATATATTGTTAATATATTATCTTTCACTGTGCATTGGGTGGAAACAAGGGACGGAGCATGAGATTCAGACACATTTTTAGCACATAAAGAAAAAGGCCGCCAAACAAAATGAAAGTTTTAATAGTTGGTAACATTAAGGACAGCACATAATGTGAAATTACTCTAACAGAATTGCCTAACTATGAACAAATGGTGAGGGAAACATAGGTAGGAAAACGCAGAGCGCGATCTATCTGAAAATGGCCCTTTAAGACATAAAATTGGTAACTACTTACGCCTAAAAAGACGACGAATCATCCCATGAAATACATTTCTTAAAGAGGGCCAGCGGCAACCCAACATTCTTCTTTCCTCATCTTCTTCTGCCGGAAGATGGGCTGGCATGAGAGCAGGCATGGCAGCTAGGACGGCAGCTAGGATGAGGCCTGGCATGGGAGCTGGCATGAGAGCAGGTATGGCAGCTCGGACGGCAGCTAGGATGGGGACTGGCATGGGAGCAGGCATGGCAGCTCGCTCGGCAGCTAAGATGGGGCCTGGCATGGGGGTAGGATAGGGGCTGGCATGGTGGCTGGCATGGTGGCCGGCGGCTGGCATGGCAGCTGGCATGGGAGCTGACATGCGAGCTGGCATGGGATCCGACATGGGGGCTAGCATGAGATCTGGCAAGGGATCCGGCATGAGGACTGGCATGGGAGCTGGTATGGTAGCTAGCGTGTCAGCTGGAATGGGAGCTGGCATGGGACCTCGCATGACATCTAAGGCACCTATACAGGCACTTATCCTGGCACGAAGCATGGCAAATTGAATGTCAACTGGCAGGGTGGCTGGCATGGGACCTGGCAGAGGGGCTGGCATGCGACCTGCCATGGGAGCTGGCATGGGAGCTGGCAGGGGGGCTGGCAGGGGGCGTGGCAGGGGACCTCGCATGACACATAAGGCACTTATACAGTCACTTATCCTGGCACGAAGCATGGCAAATTGAATGTCAAATGGCAGAGTGGATGGAATGGGACGTGGCAGGGGGGCTGGAATGGGACCTCGCATGACATCTAAGGCACTTATACAGTCACTTATCCTGGCAAGAAGCATGGCAAATTGAATGTCAAGTGGCAGAGTGGCTGGAATGGGACGTGGCAGGGGGGCTGGCATGGGGGCTGGCATGCGACCTGGCATGGGGGCTGCCATGGGAGCTGGCAGGGGGGCTGGCAGGGGGCGTGGCATGGGACCTCGCATGAAACCTAAGGCACTTATACAGTCACATATCCTGGCACGAAGCATGGCAAATTGAATGTCAAATGGCAGAGTGGCTGGAATGGGTCGTGGCAGGGGGGCTGGAATGGGACCTCGCATGATATCTAAGGCACTTATACAGTCACTTATCCTGGCACGAAGCATGGCAAATTGAATGTCAAGTGGCAGAGTGGCTGGAATGGGACGTGGCAGGGGGGCTGGCATGGGGGCTGGCATGCGACCTGGCATGGGGACTGCCATGGGAGCTGGCAGGGGGGCTGGCATGGGGCGTGGCATGGGACCTCCCATGACACCTAAGGCACTTATACAGTCACTTATCCTGGCACGAAGCATGGCAAATTGAATGTCAAATGGCAGAGTGGCTGTAATGGGACGTGGCAGGGGTGCTGGAATGGGACCACGCATGACATCTAAGGCACTTATACAGTCACTTATCCTGGCACGAAGCATGGCAAATTGAATGGCAAGTGGCAGAGTGGCTGGAATGGGACGTGGCAGGGGGGCTGGCATGGCAGCTGGCATGGGGGAGGGATTGGAGCTGGCATGGGGGCTCCAATGAGGGTTGGCATGGCAGCTAGCATGATAGCTTCCATGGGAGCTGGCGGCTGGCATGGCAGCTGGGACGGGGGCTGGCATGGGAGCTGGCATGGGATCCGGCATGTGGCGTGGCATGGGAGCTGCCAAGGGATCCGGCCTGGGGGCTGGCATGGGAGATGACATGGGACCTTGCATGACATCTAAGGCACCTATACAGACACTTATCCTGGCACGAAGCATGGCAAATTGAATGTCAACTGGCAGAGTGGCTGGCATGGGACCTGGCAAGGGGGTTTCCATGAAAGCAGGCATGGCAGCTCGCACGGCAGTTAGGATGGGGCCTGGCATGGAGGCTGGCATGGGGGCTGGCATGGCAGCTGGCATGGTGGCTGACATGGCAGCTGGCATGGCGGTGGGATTGGGGCTGGCATTGCAGCTGGCATGGGGGCTGGAATGGCGGCTGGCATGGTGGCTGCCATTGTAGCAGGTGGCTGGCATGGGATCCGGCATGTGGGCTTGCATGGGAGTTGCTAAGGGATCCGGTATGGGGGCTGGCATGGGACCTCGCATGACACCCAAGGCACTTATACAGTCACTTATCCTGGCACGAAGCATGGGAAATTGAATGTCAAGTGGCAGAGTGGCTGCAATGGGACGTGGCAGGGGGGCTGGAATGGGACCTCGTATGACATCTAAGGCACCTATACAGACACTTATCCTGGCACGAAGCATGGCAAATTGAATGTCAACTGGCAGGGTGCCTGGCATGGGGGCCGGCATGGGAGCTGGCATGGGGGCTGGCGTGGGATCTGACATGAAAGCTGGCATGGGATCTGCCATGGGAACTGGCATGTGGGCTGGCATGGTAGCTGACACGGCAGTTAGGATCGAGGCTTGCATGTTAACTAGAACGGCGGCTGGTATGTCAGCTGGCATGGCATCCCGCATGGTTGGTGGTATGTTATCTAGCATGACACCTAGTATGGCAGGTGGCATGTCAGCTGGCATGGCAGTTAGCATGGCAGGTGGCATGTCAGCTGGAATGGGAGCTGACATGGGACCAAGCATTACATCTAAGGCACCTATACAGGGACTTATCCTGGCATATAGAATGACAATTTGAATGTCAACTTGCAGGGGGGCTGGCATGGAACCTGGCAGGGGGTCTGGCATGGGAGCTGGCATGGTGTCTGACATGAGCTCTAGTATGGTAGCTGACATGAAATCGCTGGCATGAGAGCTCGCATGAGACCTTGCAAGGGATCTGGCATGGGTCCTCGCAATATATCTGGCATGGGAGCTGGTAATGGGACGTGGCATGGAATCAGGCATGGGAACTGCCAGGGGATCGCTGGCATGGGAACTGGCAATAGGAGCTGGTATGGGATCTGACGTGGGAGCTGATAAGCGATCTACCTTGGGATCACTGACAAGAGAGCCGGAAATAAGTGCTTGCATTGGATCAAGCATGGGAGATTGCAAGGAATCTGACATGGGAGCTGGCACAGATGTGCTGGCATGGCATCTGGCAAGGGATTTCGCATGGGAGCTCGCATGAGACCTTGTAAGGGACCTGGCATTGAAGCTGTCATGCGAACTAACATCGGTGACATGGGGACTAGCATGGGATCTAGCAGTGGGAGCTTGCATGGCAGCTAATATGGGATGTGGTATGGAAGCTGGCAAGGAATCTGGAATGGGATCTCGCATGGGAGCAATGGCACATCTGGAATGGGAGCTGGCAATGGGATCTGATATGGGAGCTGGCATGGGTGATGTGGGAGGTGGCATGGGTGGTATGGGAGTTGGCCTGGCTTTCGAGAACCCTGCAACATAAAAATCAACTTGATCGTTAAGCATGTGGCATTGCATTGCTTTCAGTGATAACATTAATAGGGCCACGATTCGTATGCAATTGCATAGTTTTACTGTCCATTTGGAAGTCATACAAAATCATTTTATACACATTTTGAACTACTGTAATGACGAATATTCCAAATTAATTGTGCATATTTTTGCATATTTCAGGCGTTCTTGTACATGATAGACTAATGAGCAAGCAATACTTTTAGTATTTTGTGGCACAAAGCCCCAAATTCGCATATTTTGTAAAAAAAATATTCTGAATTGTTTATCACATAATATTTTTATCTTAACTGTACTCGGTGGCGGGAAATTCCTTGAATATGCAATGTGGGTGTGGAAAAATCAAAACAACCACACTATGCTTTTGTTACTGCACAACAAGAAGCATTCCCAAACACCTCTACCTACCTGAATTAATCATCATCAGCAGCTATACAAATAGCCTATTAGGCCATGTGGCCTATTACGATCTCACAATAAAGATGAATTCCTCCCCCCTCTTTTTGGGTCGTCCCAGAGATCTCTTCCCATAGACTTGTAGTGAAGTATAGCTTTCGGGATTTTGTGGGATCTCATACGTCGCAAATGGCTCTTCCAATTGTTGATATTTCTGCATGAAATGGAATACTGATTCCAGATCAAGCTCTTTCATACTTCGTCGTTGTGTTTGTGGTTCCATTTTGTACAGCAAGCTGTTTTTCGCATAAATCTAATTCCGTTATTGTTATTCTGCTTTCATCCACCCGCCTTAATGTTCACGTCTCACTACCATAACAGTGTACAAGGTTTATTAAAGGCGTAAAATGGAAGGTTGCATTATCCTGTTGATTATTCCCATAATTTTGGAGTATTTTACAATTTTGCTCATATTCTAATCAAATATTAATTTCTAACCAAGATATGTAAACTCATTAATTCTTTCTAAAATTTTGCCTTCTAAACATTTTACGAGAGATTTGTTGCGACGAAAGTGCGAAAAAAATAAGAACAGAAGACAGAACATCCCTTTCCTGTTCATTAGCAATACAAATATGATTAATTCACAATATACAGCTCCAAATATTTCTAAGCATGATGTACTTGTTCGGAAACGAAAGAATTAAATGAAAATTACAAGCACACGTGCTTAATTGTCGCCACATTGAATGAAACGAAGGGACCGAGTGTGAGATTCAGATATATTTTTAGCACATAAAGAAAAAGAGCGCCAAACAAAATGAAAGTTTTAATTGTTGGTAACTTTAAGGAGTGCACATAATGTAAGTACTATTACTGTAACAGAATTGCTTCACTGTGAACAAGTGGTGAGGGAAACAAAGGAAGACGCCGAGGGCAATCAATCTGAAAATGGCTCTGAGACATAAAATTTATATTTACTTACGCCTAAAAAGACGACGTCTACGAAATACACTTCTTAAAAAGGACCAGCAGCCAGTCTTCGTTATTCCTTCCTCAGCTTCTTCTTCTGCTGGTAAGTGTTCCAATGATGGTGCTGGCATGCGAGCTGCCATGAGATTTGGCATGGATGGTGTGGCCTTCAGGATGGGGATATTTCGATAGTCATCCGTGGCTTCCTTCACCTCTGCAAGAAGCAAAATAAACTTGATCGTTAAGCATGTGTCAATGTATTCACTGCCTTTCAATGAATGGCTTATTAATAGGACTTTAAGGAGTGCACATAATGTAAGTACTATTACTGTAACAGAATTGCTTCACTGTGAACAAGTGGTGAGGGAAACAAAGGAAGACGCCGAGGGCAATCAATCTGAAAATGGCTCTGAGACATAAAATTTATATTTACTTACGCCTAAAAAGACGACGTCTACGAAATACATTTCTTAAAAAGGACCCGCAGCCAATCTTCGTTATTCTTTCCTCAGCTTCTTCTTCTTCTGCTAGTAGGTGTTCCAATGATGGTGTTGGCATGCGAGGCGCCATGAGATTTGGCATGGATGGTATGGCCTTCAGGATGGGGATATTTCGATAGTCGTCCGTGGCTTCCTTCATCTCTGCAAGAAGCAAAATAAACTTGATCGTTAAGCATGTGTCAATGTAGTCACTGCCTTTCAATGAATGGCTTATTAATAGGACAAGGATTCGTATGCAACTGCATATTTTTGCCGTTGATTTGGAAGTAATACAAAATTAATTTATACACATTTTGAACGATTGTAATGACGAATATTCCAAATTAATTGTACATACTATTTTTGCATATTTCAGGCGATCTTGTATATAATACACTAATGAGCATGCAATGTAATGTATTTTTAGATTTTTGTGGCATGAAGCCCCAAATTAGAATATTTTGTGAAAACATTCTAAATTATTTGTAATCACATAATATTTTTTTCTCTTAACTGTACCCGATGGCGGGAAGTTCCTTGCATATGCAATGTGGCTGTGGAAAAATCAAAACAACTATACTATGCTTTTGTTCCATTTAGTTACTGTACAACAAGAAACATTCCCAAACACCACTACCTACCTGACTTCATCATCATCATCATCATCATCATCATCATCATATTCATCCAAACATTTAGCCTATTACGCCATATGGCCTATTACGATCTCATAATAAAGAGGAATTTCCTCTTCAACTCTTTGGGACGTCTCAGAGATCTCTTCCTATGGGACTGATAGTGAAGTATAGCTTTTCGCATTCTGTGGATCTCATTCATCGCAAATGGCTCATCCAGCTCTGATATTTCTGTATGAAATGGAATACTGATTCCAGACCGAGTTATTCCATACTTCGTCGTTGCGTTTATGGTTCCATTTTGTATATCAGGCTATTCTTCGCATAAGTCTCATTTAGTTACTGTTATTCTGCTTTCAGCCACCAGCCTTAATACCCATGCCTCACTGCTATATCAGAGCACAAGGTTCATTAAAGGCGTATTCTAGTGATTTCCTGTGCCATGGAAGGTTTCATTACCCTATTGATTATTCCCATAGTTTTGGAGCATTTTACAATTTTGGTCATATTCAAATCAATATCAAATATTAATTTATAGCCAAGATATGTAAAATCATTAAGTCTTTCTAAAATTTTGCCTTCTAAACGTATTTTACGTGGAAGAGAATATTTTTCCCAGAAGGCCATAACTTTGTTGCTTTTCTTCTGTATTTATTTCCATGTTATATTGTTTTGCAATTATATTTAAATTATGTACTGAATACTGTAAATCATTTTCTGTAAGTGCTATTGAAACCAGGTCATCTGCAAATACTGCAAATATCAATGAACTTATTTTTAAATTTCTGTTTATCTGCAACTGATCATGTCGCATTTGTCTCCATTCCTGAAGAATTTCGTTCTTGTGCATTATAAACAGAAGGTGGGAAAGGCCGCAATCCTGTTTTACTCCTGTGTTAATTTCGTCATATCGCGTGTGTAGGATGTTTGGCTATATCAGTAGCTCGTGGATTTTTGTTCTGTGTCTGTTTTTATTGTCGTGTGTTATAGATGCCTTATGTTCCTGTAACTGATTTACATTTTGTTTTAATGATTATATTTGTGATTAAGGAGATCATGAATCATGGCAGGCCTATGTAAATTTCCAATCTGGCATGTGCCTTCGTTACGGAGGGAAACCATGAAAAACGATTGACTGAGCACGGGATTTGAACCCAGGGCCTTCCGAATACTAGTTTCAAACACTACCGTTTGAGCCAAGTCGCTCAGTTTTCTTTATTTCTTATCCATTTCTTGTAATTTTATTGTTTGTTAGTTGCAATTATAACAATAAACGTTACACTAACAATTATAACAATAAACGTTACACTAAAGTAGACTACTAAGACATGCTGTGTTGTGCAGTGTTGTTCAGTTGTGCAATTAAAAGTTCTTCGGAGAAAATTTTGTCACTATAACTCTTATAACTCTTTCATCCAATATTCACACGATGCATAACATGCGAAAATTTCGGGGCATTGTACTGGAATGTGACGCTTTTTAGATTTTAATAATGATGAGGGATATCTTGCTCCAAAACATGACGGCCTTTCTTCCAGAAATTGGTAAATTCCCATCTTCTCCTCAAGTCTTAGGCACGTGGCAGAAATGAAATATGACAATAACTTCAAAAATTGGCAACTGAGCTAAGTGTTCACATCTTGCTCGTTCCTTAGGGCCCTTACACACAAGCGACTTTTAGCCGCCAAGGTCGACTGCAAAAAGCAGTCGGTTTGCCGCTGACATGAATGGTTCTTCAACAGCAGACGCAGTTGACATGAGCGATTCTACAGTCGATACGGGCGTTGTGTGTCGTCGGTTCCGGCGGCAGTCGAACTGCAAAAGGTGTGTCGTTTTCACTCTTATTACAATAATGCACGTCGAGGAAGAACTACTTTTATTATTTCTTCTCTGTCCTAGAAAAATACGTGTTAAACATAGAAAATATCGGATACATCGGATTCTCATTCAATGAGCGCAGTATGGCCAATTTCACTGTATTTTTCACGAGCTTCGTGCCTATGGAGATAATTTTCTTCACTATTTCAGAATGTCAGGGTTATCATTCGATCATCTGTTGGAAAAAGTGACAGACGGTGCAGATCTAGGAAACCTTTTTCTGAAGCTTCTGAAAGGTCTGAGAGAAGGAAAGCTAGGAACATATTGCAGGCCACCGGCGTCAGTCGACTGAGGTGCTCGCCTGTTGATCTGGAGTTGCACTTGGGCGTGGGTTCGATTTCCGCTTGGACTGATTACCTGGTTGGATTTTTTCCGAGGTTTTTCAACCATAAGGCGAATGTCAGGTAATCTATGGCGAATCCTCGGTCTCATCTCGTCAAATAACATCTCGCTACCACCAATCCCATTGACGCTAAATTACTTAGTATTTGATACAACGTCGTTAAATTACCACACACACTGCAGTCACAAAAAAAAGGAGTAACTTCTCTTTCTTACACAGATAAGCTCGACAGATCAGGGAAAGAGAGATACTGCTAATTTTGTCAAGGAAATTACAATTACTACACCGAAAAGTGCCTCAAAATAAAAAGAGCATACATGTCAGCTGCCATAAAGCCTATTCCACTAACTTTTGCCTCTTGTTACAAAATAAATATTTTACCTCTAACTACTGTACAAAGTTTGATCATAATCTGATAGATAGAAGGAAACTTATTAAATTTATCTAATTTCACCCCTATAATGGGGTAGTTTGCTTTACACAAATATAATTAGAGCTTGTATACAAAACAAATATGTTACCCTTAACTAACGTACAATTTTGATGAAAATCTGTTTCGTATGAGAAAAGGTACTAATTTTATCTAAATTCACCCCTACAATGAGACAGTTTCTTTTACACAAGTATAGTTAGAGTTTGTATATAAAACAAATATACTGCCTATAACTACTGTGTAAATTTTAACGAAAATCTGTTAGATAGAAGAAACGTTATTAATTTCCTCTAAATGCGCCCCTTATAAGGGGTAGTTTCCCTCAAACGTAACAAGAGTTGCTGTACAAAACAAATATACTACCTGTAACTACTGTACAAAGTTTCATGAAAATCTGTTAAATTGGAGAAAAATTAATAATACGAGTAGTTGTTAATTTTTCTATAAATTCAGTCCCTATAAAGGGTAGTTTCCTTTATACAAGCGTAATCGGAGTTTGTATACAAAACCAATATACAACCTATAACGACTGTACAACTTTTCATGAAAATCTGTTAGATAGAAGAAAAGTTATTAATTTTTCTCTAAATACCCCCCTTAAGGTGAAGTTTCCCATCTACCAACGTATTCAGTTTGTATATAAAACAAATATACCACTTACTTACTACTTACTGGCTTTTAAGGAACCCGGAGGTTCATTGCCACCCTCACATAAGCCCGCCATTGGTCCCTATCCTGAGCAAGATTAATCCATTCTCTATCATCATATCCCACCTCCCTCAAATCTATTTTAATATTATCCTCCCATCTACGTCTCGGTCTCCCTAAAGGTCTTTTTCCCTCCGGCCTCCCAACTAACACTCTATATGCATTTCTGGATTCGCCCATACGTGCTACATGCCCTGCCCATCTCAAACCTCTGGATTTAATGTTCTTAATTATGTCACGTGAAGAATACAATGCGTGCAGTTCTGTGTTGTGTAACTTTCCCCATTCTCCTGTAACTTCATCCCTCTTAGCCCCAAATATTTTCCTAAGCACCTTATTCTCAAATACCCTTAACCTATGTTCCTCTCTCAAAGTGAGAGTCCACATTTCACAACCATAAAGAACAACCGGTAATATAACTGTTTTATAAATTCTAACTTTCAGATTTTTTGACAGCAGACTGGATGATAAGAGCTTCTTAACCGAATAATAACAGCCGTTTCCCATATTTATTCTGTGTTTAATTTCCTCCTGAGTATAATTTATATTTGTTACTGTTGCTCCAAGATATTTGAACTTCTCCACCTCTTCAAAAGATAAATTTCCAATTTGTATATTTCCATTTCGTACAATATTCTCGTCACGAGACATAATCACATACTTTGTCTTTTCGGGATTTACTTCCAAACCTATCTCTTTTCTTGCTTCAAGTAAAATTTCCGTGTTTTCCCTAATCGTTTGTGGATTTTCTCCTAACATATTCACGTCATCCGCATAGATAAGCAGCTGATGTAACCCATTCAATTCCAAACCCTCTCTGTTATCCTGGACTTTCCTAATGGCATACTCTAGAGCAAAGTTAAAAAGTAAAGTAATAGTGCATCTCCTTGTTTTAGCCCACAGTGAATTGGAAACGCATCTGACAGAAACTGACCTATATGAACTCTGCTATAAGTTTCACTGAGACACATTTTAATTAATCGAACAAATTTCTTGGGAATACCAAATTCAATAAGAATATTATATAAAACTTCTCTCTTAACCGAGTCATATGCCTTTTTGAAATCTATGAATAACTGATGCACTGTACCCTTATACTCCCATTTTTTCTCCATTATCTGTCGAATACAAAATATCTGGTCAATAGTTGATCTATTACGCCTAAAACCACACTGATGATCCCCAATAATTTCATCTACATATGGAGTTTATCTTCTCAAAAGAATATTCGACAAAATTTTGTACGACAGCAACAAAAGTGATATTCCTCGAAAGTTACTACAGTTAGTCTTCTCCTTCTTCTTTTCGAATATAAAACAAATATACTACCCGAAACTATTGCACAAAGATTTATGAAAATCTGTTAAATAGGAGAAAAATTATTAATTTTTTCTCTAAATACACCCTCTGTAAGGAGTACTTCCCCTTGTACCAACGTAATCAGAGTTTGTATACAAAACAAATATACTACTCGAAACTATTACACAAAGTTTTTATGGAAATCTGTTACATAGGAGAAATGTTATTAATTTTTTCTCTAAATACACCCTCTGTAAGGAGTACTTCCCCTTATACCAACGTAATCAGAGCTTGTATACAAAATAAATATACTACTCGAAACTATTACACAAAGTTTTTATGAAAATCTGTTACATAGGAGAAATGTTATTAATTTTTTCTCTAAATACACCCTCTGTAAGGAGTACTTCCCCTTATACCAACGTAATCAGAGCTTGTATACAAAATAAATATACTACTCGAAACTATTACACAAAGTTTTTATGAAAATCTGTTACATAGGAGAAAAGTTATTAATTTTCTCTAGATGCACCCTATAAGGGGTAGTTTCCCTTATAAAAACGTTATCAAAGTTTATATACAAACAAATATACTACGTGTAACTACTATACAAAGTTTCATGAATATCTGTTAAATTGGAGAAAAGACATTAATTATATCCAGATAAATTTATATTCTGAACCACTGCGTGTCGCCGATCTTGGTGGCTAAAATTCATCCTTGTGTAAGCAGAAAACGCTGCCGCCGGTCGCGGGGACCGATTGTAAGTCTGCCGTCGGGGTCAGCGCTCGTGTGTAAAGAAACCTACATTTTCCATTTAAATACATTACCGACTGCATCCCCGCGACAAGCCGCTAAGGTCAACTGCTTTTTGCAGTCGACCTTGGTGGCTAAAAGTCACTCGTGTGCAAGGATCCTTAAGTGGTGAAGAGTGTGAGGGAAGGCCGTCATATTTTGGGGCAAAGTAATCAAATGTACGTTTCCTAAAGAATGTAAAGGTGTAGTCTCTATAAATTACGTATTTTAATGTGATTTAATTCTAAAAGTAGTCTTAATTACACAACACATATGAACAATATCATAAACAAACTACCTCTGATTGAGGTTCTGGCTGATATGTACATCTGTTATCAGGCTGTACATCTCACTTGACGATATGTGTCAGAGGAAGAGCAATATTGTTTGTATGTATATGAAGTCTGACTAGTGTAATTTGTAGCTAGTCGGCGATATATGCAATGGAAGGGAAAAGGAACTGGTCACCCTACCCCATGATATTCTGGCCTAGTTCCCTCATAAGTGGTGCCTTGTTGGTATCACTTGTGAGGTTCAGACTTCTCTTTGGACAGTTGAATAAACAAGATCAACATGCGGAAGAAGTTCAATTGATAGTTTGTGTAAAATGTTATACTGTATATTTTAATTCGCTGAATGCACCTTTCAACATGAATTCGAACACTGGCAACGCTGTAAGTAGTTTCGACTTCTTCAGCTGTTAATTTATCATCATGCAGATACGGTGGAGTAACAACATGATCCCTTTATCGGAGAGGTTTGTTATTATTCCGGGAAAACCTGACTTCATCACCACCTTCTAATAACGTCAATAATCCGCAATCAGTTGTCATGAATGTGTCACTCGATCTGCCACAGTAGCATTTAGATTTGAAGGCCACCATCTGATCCACATTGGGTGGCTGTTCCACTTTTGAACAATTAATTGTCACTCTACATTTTTCAATATTGCAGGCACTGTTTCCTGAATACTTTCTCTGCTAGGCCAAAACCTAAAATTACAGTAACCATTGTGGATGTCAGGTGAAGAATACAATGCGTGCAGTTCTGTGTTGTGTAACTTTCTCCATTCTCCTGTAACTTCATCCCACTTAGCCCCAAATATTTTCCTAAGCACCTTATTCTCAAACACCCTTAACCTATGTTCCTCTCTCAGAGTGAGAGTCCAAGTTTCACAACCATACAGAAGAACCAGTAATATAACTGTTTTATAAATTCTAACTTTCAGATTTTTGGACAGCAGACTGGATGATAAGAGCTTCTCAACCGAATAATAACACGCATTTCCCATATTTATTCTGCGTTTAATTTCCTCCCGAGTGTCAGGGCATGTAGCACGTATGGGCGAATCCAGAAATGCATATAGGTGTTAGTTGGGAGACCGGAGGGAAAAAGACCTTTAGGGAGGCCGAGACGTAGATGGGAGGATAATATTAAAATGGATTTGAGGGAGGTGGGGTATGATGATAGAGACTGGATTAATCTTGCACAGGATAGGGACCAATGGCAGGCTTATGTGAGGGCGGCAATGAACCTTCGGGTTCCTTAAAAGCCATTTATAACTAAGTATTGTGGATGTCAACAACATTAAAGTGGCGGTAAAAATATATCATAATTATAAATGTACGATTAACTCCGAACATCACCCTCATAGCAGAATATGACAATCCAGTTTTCATTTTAATTTAAAAATATGAGTAGACGATTTTCTTTACTAATCTTACTCTTGGACAGAATTTTTCGAAAGCTTTTGATGTGAAATTCACTAATAAAAATGGAAAGAAAAGAATATGTATGGTCTACATCTTGGGGCGTTTCGACTATCTATGGTAGCTATTTTTGGGTTAAATGATAGAATTGGAAATATTTCTTATTATGATTCTATGGGTATGATTGTGTTTCAATTGGCAGCAATTTTAACAATATATTCAAAACCACAAATGCCACTCCCATTAAGTCTGGTAGTTCCCGCTCATATTTTATTGTAGAATAATCTCGGAAACCTTGCATTTCATTAAACATATATTATCATCTGTTCCTGAACTCTTCTCATAACATTTCTTATGTGACTTCAGTTCGGCATATAATGGAATAAACACTTGAGTAGAAAATTCACACAATTCAGTTGTGAAAGAAAAAACAAAATTACTAAGAATAGTTTCATTTACTTCTGCCTGTATGGCTACTTAATTTTTATAAATAACACTTGTTGAACATTCGCCTTCCATAAAACTTAAATTTTCATCTTTTCTTCTTCTTTTTGCGTCTCTTTCGTATCTTTGGGGAGCTAGTTGAGATGAGGCAGTCTTTTACTTGTAATCTTTTAGTAAAATACTGGGAATGGTAAGCTAGTTTTGGGGGTTTCCTGATCTCGTTCCCAATAAAATGAATACCACAAATTCTTGTTGCGGGTGTTTGTTTCCAAGGTGAACCATCAACACTTGAAATCAAGATCTTAAAAAACAAGGCTTTAGAAGACTTGATGAAATGCCTTCACGTTTCATTGCACTACACTGATTGCTGTGTGGGATTTAGATTCAAACATAAGCACAGTTAAATGATACTGACTACTAACGACCCAGCAACCATAAAGCATTCTGAATTTTATTGTCAATACTTTCAAAGAAAAAATAATAGCTATATTTCATCCAATTGGAATAAAAATTGTAAGAGGAATATTAAAAGAGGAATACGAAGTAGGGTAAAAGTTGGTAATCCTGTATTACGAGTAATATCGTGATACTGTGTTTGATAGCTTATCACCGTTTTACAGAGCGAGAGAAGGACCAATTTTATGCAACAATTTGTCCGCGAACTTATCCTTAATACGTTGTCATAAAAAAACTGATTTTTGTCTCGATACGTAAAATTGTAATAAATTCTCAAACAAACTATCACGATATTACTCCTATCACGATATTACAAGCGTTTACCGTATCTTATTAACGTGCGTAATAGTGTATTTTGTAGTTAAAAATCTATTTATTTATTTAAATTGTGTTTTTTAATAATAAACTATGGTTCATTGTTGTGTGTACGGTATTAGCACTCAAAGGGAAAGGGTATTGGTAAACGACTGCCTAAGTAATAACAGATCGATTTCAAGCCTGCAAGCATAATATCGACAGGCCAGTTCAAAAGGGAAACAACTCAAAATTTAAAGTTTTGAGAAAACTGAAGTTTAAAGCTTCAAGCATTATATAAAACATGATCCGAATTTGGATTAAGTTAAACGATCCTTTGATTTTTCACAGCAACATAAAACTTCAAAATGCAGGTTTCTCAAAACTTTAAATTTTTTAGTTATTTCCCTTTCAAGCTGGGCCGTCGATATTGTATTCCTGTTCTGACTGCCTACACACTTGGATAAGAAACAGCGATTTCATAATATGATATGATTATGTTTACTGTCATATTAAAAAGCTAGAGAAATTCGTGTTAATGTTAAATTCATGTTCCTTTCTGTCAAGAACCTAATTTGTTTTAATATCAAACATTTAAGAACAGGTTCTACAAACTACGACAAATTCAACAAGTGAATTGGGCTACTGGCATGAACTGATTGAATGACACCACTGGATAAATGCTCTATACGCTACCAATAAGAATTCAAGTCTCCTGAACTTGTGCACAGAGTTCGTGGATATCCAGAGTACCGCAATCCTTTACGCTGCAAATGCCGAAAAATCAGCCATTTTTATTACAGAGCACGCTATTTGCCGTATACATTTGCATAGGAAATTAATGCAGCCTAAATTAGAATCAAATATTTTAAATTTTAACGGCCATGGGCATGGCAGCGTGTACTTTCATCGGCTTTGCCGGCTTGCCAGTTGTATCATGTCCAGCTAAAAGACAGTGTTAAAATTCTGTGTTAAAATCTTCGTAATACACTGATTGCTAACTATGAAGAGGCTAAAAAGGTACTGTCCAGCCAAATGGTTAAATCGCATCCTAGTTTGTCCCACTCGTTCCTCCTGTCCTCTCTGTAAGGGCTAGTAGCTGAAGTGTTGGGCTCTTCTCTACAAAATATTTGCTGTACAGAATTGGAAGTTTACGTAATATTATACAACTGTTTAAAATAATTTAAAGAAAAGGGCCCCGTTAAACAAGTAGGCCTAACTGTCATGTGATTTTCCCAGTTTTGACGACCGTGTGACATAACCAATCGGACGGACAGTAGCATGACATCATGTACGTCACCAAGCTATTAACAATAAAACTTAATCATAGGAGTAAAGTCTGAAAACGAATCAAAAGATGAAGCACGTAGTAACGGTTACTTCTAATATAGGTATAACCTCAGAGAAAGATAAATTCAGGGAATTGAAATAAAGAAGTTTAGACTTCTATTAAAAAATGAAATTGATTCGATTCTGGAATGTAGACTATGATTAGATCGTAAAAAAGTCCGTTAAAAAGAAGAAAATGGCACCAATGCAACAAAAAGTATAACATTTCCTAAATATGGCCAATAAACATTTAAAGACCAAAAAATACAAGTAAACGTAAGTAAAAGTAGAGTATATTGGTTTATGTTGACGTGAAACGAGTTTATATTGTATCCTGCATTGTTTGTGATGTCTAAGAAAAAATATGATATTTCATAACTCCGAGCCCTATTCATCACTCATCAATTCACCACTATTTTCCCACCTCACTTCTGATATTCCCATCACATCCATTCTGATTCCTCTCATTGTTTCCTTCAAGTTTTCCAACTTACCTGGTACAGGCGGAGTCTTCGGTCTTCTTGTCAATCTTCTTAATCTTCTTGTCCATCCTGTCCATCTTCTTGTCCATCTTGTCCATCTTCTTGTCCATCTTCTTTTCTTCTCTCCTTTGGATTTCGTCATGACATGTCCTTCCCCAGTATCCCCCACCCGGACATCCGATTGGGGGGATAGTTTACGTCCGGAATTTTTTACCAGGGAAAGACTCATCATGGCATTTTTATCATTTCATCTTCTTGGGATATATAAATGCGGTAGCCTCCCAATGCTATCCGCATACCACTCTCTCTTTCGCATCTTAAAAGATCCCAGGGGGCCCCAGCGTGAAGGTGAGGAGAGTGGATTTGACTAATTAGGCCCTCCGGACTTCACCGAAATTCTCCACAAGGGTTAAATATCAGTTCCATCAGGGTTTTTGACCCGATCAGAGACCAGGAAATCCCAATTAGCCTTTGCCCCCCATACTGAGTTTAAAGCATTATAAAGGTCATCCATGCAAAAGAATAACTAAGATACTTATCGAACATAACACCAAGAAAGTTAGTCTTCCAGGATTTAAGATTAAAGTTACGTCATTGAAATACTAGATATGTAAAATTAACATTATTACAAGAAATAAATATTAAATCTCAAATCTCTCCGCAGTGCATATGAAGAGAAGGTATATGTCACTGTTGTTAGGGATTCGTCTGTCGGATAGGGGCGTTAAGCTTGACGGCCCCCTTAGTGCTATTCGACAGGAGTAGGCTACATGCTGGCACCGGGTTTCTCCTTCTCTCTTTCTCATCTTCATCATCATCACTCATTCCATATACTATACTTACATATACACTCACTCTAGTACAAGACATAACTCTCCACAGATACACATCATGTACAGCGTGACCCGCCGAAGTGGTGTGCAACTAGAAAATGGGGCACAGTTCTGCCATCTATCCGCAATATGCGAAACGCGAATCACGTAAGGTGAAGTGGGTAGACATTAAATACACACATACTAAGGAATAAACGTGAAGTTCTGTCACATTAATAAATAAGATTACTATAACGGTCGACCTGCGTGGCGCAGGCGTTATAGCGCTGGCCTTCTGTGCCCGAGGTTGCGGGTTCGATCCTGGCCCAGGTCGATGGCATTTAAGTGTGCTTAAATGCTACAGGCTCATGTCAGTAAATTTACTGGCATGTAAAAGAACTCCTGCGGGGCATAATTCCGGCATGCCGGCGACGCTGCAGGTGCGAGCGTTGTTAAATAAAACATAATTTATTTGTTATTAGAACGACGCCATTTTTAAGTTCACAAATACTATTAATTAATTTTTGGTTTGCTCATTACCTAGATGCGAAGCAGAAACAAGATGAAATCAAATGTCTATCAAGATTAAGCAAACTAACACTTCAATATTATTCATTTATGCAGTGATAAGAGAAGTTGTGAAACAAATACAAAGGAAAAATCGTGAACTGAATACAGTTTATTAAATTAATAACTATAGGATTGATATAATTCTGAAAAAAAAAAAAAGTTTTAATTTTAATTTTTATATTCGTGTGGAGTGGGGGACACACAGGTATGCATGAGATAATTTTGATTGTGCCACTAAAACCCCTTGAGTCTTGGTGTTGCCTAAACCCCAAAAGACACCGCTATAAGGAAGAACATACTGTTTTATCGTCGTTGAAATCAACATGTTTTAACACATTTGAACATGTTGTTGTTGTTGTTTTCTAATGCCAGGCGTTTGACAATAAAGTCATTTGACCTCTTGCACTCCAATATTTTTCAAAGATAGTATCATGACTAGCCACTGAAGCACAGATTTTGAGGTGTTCCGAATCCATTTCTTGGCTTGAGTTGCACAATAAGTTAGGGGACTGATATATTCCAATTCTATGCAGGTGTTTGGACAAACAATCATGGCCTGTTGCCAATCTACATGCAGCTACAGACGATTTTCGTGGTAAATCGGGAATTAACTGTGGATTTTGATGCAGAGAGTTACATTTTTTCCCTTGGGATTGAGTTATCAAATTTTGTTTGTTGAAGTCTAAGTATGTAGATTTAATAAATCTCTTCACAGAGTAATACGTAGATTTAGTAACAGGTCTATAAGTAGCAGTGCTGCCCTTCTTTGCTAAAGCATCCGCATTCTCGTTTCCCAGGATTCCACAATGGGATGGTATCCATTAGAATACAATTCTTTTATTGAGTGATATTAATTGAGAGAGCATTTTAGTTATTTCTGCTGTTTGAAATGAAGGTGTGTGTTTAGAGACGATTGATAGAATAGCTGCTTTGGAATCTGACAATATAACTGCATTCCTAAATTTATTGCTGTGGCATAGAAGATTCCTGAGGCATTCACTTATTGCAACGATTTCTCCATCAAAACTTGTTGTTCCATATCCAAGAGATGTATAAAGTGAGAAGAGACAGCATGTAACACCTGCACCGGCACCTTGTTCTCTGGAGATAAAGGATCCGTTGGTGTATAAATGAAGCCAGTTTTGTGGAGGGTACCTAATATTAATTGTCTCTAAAGACAATTGTTTCAGTATTTCAGTGTTTACTTCTGATTTCAGTATTTCTTCTGTTAAATTTAGATTAAACATTTGAACATAGAAGCTATCAAAAAATCTCTACAAACTAATTTCAAGAATTAAGAAAAATTGCCCGTTCAATACGTTATGAACATGCAATAATTTAACGTGTATATTTCTCAAAGCAAAAGCCTTACATTTCTAGAGGTAAATAATCTTAAACCCTCAGTTCCCTGCTACTGCAATGCAGACCAGGAATATTTCTTGAGTAATAGTTCATGCTAATTCAATTATTTGACGTAATAAAGAAGATGAAAGTCGCAAGGCCTTACCTTGTTGGCGAAACGTTTAGTCCACCATCATTAATTCCATTGTCTGTTATCCTGATGTTCGACAGGGTTAGTTAAAGGGTCCCACTCCATGGGCTGCATGTCACTGTCGGCGTCGATGCCTTCCCACTGCATGGGCTCCTGTTGTTCCTAGAAAATTTCAGAAATGTGGAATAATAAATGTTAAAATTTTAATCGACGATGGTGAAGTTTTAAAGGCTATAAACGGCGTAATTTGTCTCACTTTAGAACAAAAGTAAAGTGATGTGTCCCATGATTTAGATTGACGCAATTACATTAGACTACTGGGTGTTCATTTCAAAGTGTGTCATGACGTCACTGTTGATGAGTCAGCGATTTGAAGCGAGTTTCAGCTTTTGTGTCAGAGAAGTTGCCTATTAATCAAGGCGTTCAATCTGAACTTCAGAACGTGTACGGTATAACTTGAACGTCGTAGCAACAGATGGTCTGTACGGTCTGTGTGCTACCATAACCTCTTTCGAACTGTGTTTTGCGCGGGGGAGTCGTACGCAGGGTATTTCTTAGAATCAGTTGCATACGGCTACATTCCACAATACATATCAAATGCTCCGTGTCCATGTTGACCGTCGAAGTTAATGTCAACAAATACGTAAGTAATCGTCTTAACCCTCTCCCCATATCACGACAGTAAGAAAAACTCACCTCAGTATATGTTTCAAAACAGTTCACATTCCTGCCACTACCGGCGTTACCGTACATATCTGTAAGTACTCTTCTGAATGAACGCCGTACTTGCTAGGCAACTTCTCTGACACATAAGTAATACACCTCTGCGGAAGTGTAGGAAGATTGAATTCTCTAGGCTCACCAACTAGCCACATGACGGCATACAGCGAGCTATGACACACTTTGAACTGAACACCCAGTAGTCTTACCTAAATGAGAGGATTCTATGGAAGATTTAGAGTTCACTTTGTCTGAAAATGTTCTCTGTCGCAAGCAGATCTCTCTGTAAACCTAGAATACTGCAAGTAACTTCGATAATAATCGAATCAGTGAATTACTTGAAAATTCCTGGAATTGTTTCGAAAGTTCTGAAAGACTTGTAAAAGCCACCTAAAATGTTTAATTTAATTTAATACAGCTAGTGACAATCGGTATAGATGGACTAGGGAAAGAGACTCGTGTGCTGGGATGTGAGTTAGATTACACTCCGGCTGATTGATTATAATTATGTGCATAACCTATATTTTATTTCCACGTTCTCGGAGGCAGTGCCGAAAATGCAGTACAGACAGTGCAACTTTCTACATTCGAACGTGGAAAGATAAAATGTATCCACTTTTTTTTTCTTTCCGGCAGCTTGTAAGTCTGTTATTTAACGAGGTCACTCAGCATCGACTGAATTGGTGGAATGGAAGTGATATTAAGGCAAAATGAATCCATGGTGAGCTACGGGATTATGTGACCCAAACAATTGATCAGACCAAGTGGGCTGGAAGTAGTTATGAGATTCAATATATTTCAATTTCTGTCAACATTGAGACCGCTTCGATAATAAAAGCACCAAAAAGGAAAGATGAGTTCGTGTCAATTTAGCTGTTATTAATTGAGGGGTCTATGATTAGTTCGTGACTACCTGTAAGACCTCTGATATTGTGAGTTCGTAACGTTGGTTAAAAATTATAGACATTTCGAAGCAATTGTTCATTCGTACAATATATTTCTAGTAAATTAGAGACAGATGAAGATTTTCGTAACAGTTACATGAATTTGAATTAGATTTAATAACAACTACGAGTATGAACATATTGTAATACATTATGCCAGTCTTTCTCAAACTTTTTTCCATTTCGGATCACTTTTAACGTAGTGTACAAACTTGGAATTCTTGTAGTCCATTTTTATTATTATTATTATTATTATTATTATTATTATTATTATTATTATTATTATTATTATTATTATTATTATTATTATTCATTTAATGAGGTGGGTGTAACTGTAGAACTGAAACTATGTTAATAATGCACATACACTCTCAAAAACTTGCATTTTCAATTCAGTTTAAAGTGCACATTCGCTATAATCAGTAGGCCTACTATGAACTTGTATAAGATTTTTAAAAGAGTAAAAAAATAATAACTTAATAAAAAATAATCCTTAGTATACAAATGTTAATATATTTTAATAGTATTTAACAATAATTCACACACGTAATTATATAAAATCTAGTACTTAATTATTGTTCTGTTGAGTGGGATGAATATGTTACTTTTTAAAGGCATAATTATCTGGTTTTAGGGCGGAAAGCTGTAGACTATTTCTGTGATTTGTTTTCATGGATAAATACACAGAGAATCCAGATATGAAGTGATAAATATTATATTTCTTTTTAGATATTCAATAATAATAATTATGAAATATAATAATGATTAATATTTTGGGGTCGGGCGCAGAAATTTGTTATCATTATTTTACACTAAACCTTGTTTTTAAATTAAGACTAGTACACTGTCTAACATCATGTTTTTATAGATTCGTATTTTCGTGACTTCATATACCTACATTTTGCAGTAATCTCCAAATTTGAAATACTAGTTAAATAGTCTACAATTACAGAATTCCAAACTTTCAGAAGCGCTGCATTATACGATTTATTTTGTTTATGTTTATTGATAAAAAAGGATGGTCATAAAGTAATGCAATGTATTAAAACCATAAAACTTCCTTGTCCTCAGTATTTTTTAAATTGTGTCGCACGATCGGTAGTGTTTTTAAATGTGCCTGTCCAATCGAGGCTTAATTATCAGCCTCCAATATACATATTTATTCTTAGAATCGCTATTGACGCTATCACATGATAGCTCATCTAATGCTCGCACTATGTTTTTAGGCAGAAAAGTTTGTATGGACTTTAGGATTCCCTTATGATTTAAAAACCTGTCCTTGAGCTGACTAATGAAATAGTCTAATAAGAGAAGGAAAATTAAAAGCCTAAAATACTCTTCATGACTCTCTGTCTTGAAGTAAGAACGCTGTGTTTGTCTTCCTGCAGTTCTTGGAATTTAACATTTTAGCAAAGAAAATTTACGTGGAAAACTATCTAAATCCTATGTACATTCACGAATTAAAATTAATATTATTTTTTCCTTGTTTCGTATTTTTCTCAAAATTTCGGGAGGGGATATATCCCCTTAATCTTCCCCCTTGCATCCGCCCCTGTAGTCTAGTGCCGGACCGAAGATGAGTCCTCCATCTCTAGCCGTTTAGTGGACAGCATGATCAATTTCACACCACGATGCGACGCCATTCTTGAAAAACACGTCTCTTGATCCGTTAGAATTCCTAAGTCGTTCCGGATGGCACGTTCCATTGAAAATCTCTGCAGGGAGTGGAGCATGACTGTCCATCTCGCAAGAAGAATAGCTTATCTGTTCACATACAATAGTCGTAGGTGCCGAATCTTAGTTTATGATATATAACTACAACGTCTTTGGTTTATTGCACTATGACGAACTCATGTTTCCGACGACTTGGGAAGTCGATGTCAGTCATTTGCTTAACGCGAGTCTTTAGTCAAGTGTGAACTTCTATCACATTAGAATTCTTCTGCCATGATTCAATTGACAGTATGTTCACTAAAGTCTAGCAGACACAGGTTCAATCCTCATCAGGAAGTGGCTCTATTTGTGAATGTCTAATGTAAGTTTAAAGTTATTATTATTATTATTATTATTATTATTATTATTATTATTATTATTATTATTATTATTGGCGGGTGGATGTTGATGAAAAGTCATCTTCTTATTTTCACATTAGGACGATGCCTATTAATATAGAAATCCTTACTATGTTAATATCAGCGTAAAAAAGTAATTTCTTATATTACATTTTTTTACTCTTTTAACTAACAGGTCATTTTTATATTTTTTCGGCATTTTTTGGTCATTTTTAATACTTTGAAGAACTTTGAGATAATTTGGAATGCATTTTACTTTCTTCTTTACCGATAGGTCTGTTATATCATTTTCTAATCAAATAGATCAGTAGCAATTACCTACTGAATAAGTGAATAACAATGGAGTTTGAGTTTTATAGTTTGGAACAGACTCTAAAGTCCATCCCTCATTCCACTGAAGGCTTCGCCTCACACAACGGAAGTAATATCAAATGCTTGATAGCAGCTTAGTTTAAGTGAGGACTTCGACCGCTAATGTTCTTTTGTTGGTACGAGGGTGTCTTTAGAATTTATGTTTGGAACGGGGGAAACTTTCACCATGTCCTGAACAAGACGTTGTGTCCTCAACATGGTTCGGAAGGGATGTCTACTGTAGTAGACAGTATTTTTAACACAAATATTGCAAGAATGCATGCTGCACCACAATTTGTTTCGTCATTCACATTCCCTCATCTGGAAGATCTGGTAACAAAAGTGAAGTGCGGAAGGAGGAGGAGACAGAATGAAGGCACTGACATGGACCACCCCTGATTGAAACACAGTGTAAACCCTCATTAAAATCTATAGTTTTCCCTTGAAACCTTCATTTTGTTGCATGTTCTTTTCCTTTATCTTAGCCAAATTGCAGGAAGTTGCCTCCTCTCTCCGAGATTTGCAAGGCAGTCATTGAAACAAGATGACTAATTTTTAAGAAGTTGTGGTGTGAGTACGGTGAATAATATTTAAATGTCATTTTCTTTTAATTTTATGTCATTTTTCCATTAGTTGAAGGGCATTTTAATGATCATTTTATGTAAATTTTGAGGTCATCAACATCCGCCCCCTAATTATTATTATTATTATTATTATTATTATTATTATTATTATTATTATTACGCCGAGCAAAGTCCTTTCGTTGCTTTGAATGCGGGACTAATGAAAATTTGAAGAAAACAATAATAAAGTAATTATTAATTATTAATTAATTAATTATTAATTCTTATTGATTTACATATATATATATATATATATATATATATATATAATGCAAGTCTTCACATATGAGATAATAACCATGATACATACGTTTCTGAATGGTGAAAAATATATATATTATTGTGAAACAGAAATAGGAATATAATAAATGTAATTACTGTAATGTTGCAACTCTTCACATTCATAATACTTTTTATCTCAGTTTTATATTTTATTATTTTTATCACTTTTAAATCATGTCATTTTATTATCTCATATATGAAGACTTGCATTTTATATATATATATATAAATCAATATTTTTGTAATCTATATGTGTATTTTAAGTAAGTGACAATCAAGGCAGTCATACAGAATGTCAATGTGTATCACAGCAATGTTGGTTTTTAATATGTCTCATTTTGCATGCCACTAAATATGTTTTGTATTTGTAGATATTATGTAGAGAGCACTGATATTGCTGAAATGTACTTCGTATCTGATGATGTTGGCTTAGACCAACGAAAATGTTCATACGTCTTTTAAATATGTAATGTAAAGGTGCAGCACCTTAAACATATGTTGTGAAGTCAGTGACTGAAATAAATACTTTTAAGATACAATATAGACTTCTCTGAAAATTAAAAATGAATTGCAAAATACTAAATCTTTAGGTTTAAACCCTGATATAAGTGTTTTAGATTATAGGAAAATGTTTTTTTTTCTCTGAAAAATGCTGCAGACCATCAGGTGTTCCCGAATCTGAAGACTATTTTCTGTCTGCCATCATCAAATGCATCAGTAGAGAGAGTTTTTAGCCAGCTAAAGCTAATAAAAATTCGTCACAGAAATCAGCTAAAAACAGACACAATGAATGAAATTATGCGTACCAAAAATGGTGTTCAGGACTGTGTTAAATATGAACCCACAAAAAACTGTTACAGCAGAATTGGAAATAAGACAGATATAGTTCATTATTAATAGTAAAATAATGCTTTAATAAGCAATTTCTTTTTCCATATCAAAGCTTCTAATTTTTTCATTATTACCCTAAAATTACCCTAAGAATAACCTTACCTTAGAATTACTCTATGTAGTACAGAATTACCCTAAAAGTGGCAACACTGCTGTATTTGTAGTATTTAAATCTAATTCCATCTAATAAAATACATATTTCGCATACATGGAATGAATTATACCATTATACAGAGTGGAAGGGAACCTATTGCACTAAATCACAGTGGTAATAGATGAAGTCAATGCAAACCAGTTTTGTCAAATAATTTTTTGATACATCCAATTATAAGAATAAGAAATGTAAGATGTTGCAACACTGCAACGCTCCTTGAGGTCATTGCTACTCAGTATGGGTGGGTCAGTGTAACTGCAATCATCCACTCCGCAGACTTGCGAGAGGAGAATGTAAACAAAAACGTCTCATCAAATACATTTCAATAAAATTACTGTAGATGAAACCAAAGTATTGAATCAATTAATTACGCAAATTGTTTGGTTTTTAGCATTCTTCATTACATGATGAAGGATGGATAGAATTTTTGTCTGTTCTATCCATACTTAATCACATGGTAACGCAGAATTCCTGCACGGAAATATCATTATGTACTTCAGTACATCATAATAATATGATATGCGTAAGTAATCACTTAGTGATTCAAGATGGCGTTCATCCCATCAGATTCCGGCCACTTAGTCACTTGTAATGAGTGCACCTCTGTACACATTGCGTTGGACATTATGCCAATGTCACATATTCTGTGACACAGTACATGAGGGTAGGCCACCAAAGGAAAACTGAGAGGTAGAACTTAACTGAGACGGATTCGATCAGGCATCGGAACTATAATCCGGTGTGGCTTAGTAGATAAAGCGTCAGCACGTAGAACTGAAAACGCAGATTCGAGTCCTGGTACCGGAGAGAATTCTTCTCTGTTCTATCCATCCTTTACCATGTGGTAACGCAGAATTTCTGCATGGAAATATCATACTGTTAGTGACTGGTAAATCCGAACCTACGTAGAACTTGGAGAAGTTAGGGGTGAAAATTGCTCCCGACCCATCACACGCTTCAGTAGCAAGAGTTTGTCAGTCAGTTTATGGTTGTCAGGTGGTCAGATCCTCAGTCTTGCCTGCCTGTGTGTTGTACGTGTTGAAAACATTTGGTTTGATGATCTTTTGCTTTCGCGTTCTGTAATATACAGTGAAACCTGTTCAAATCGGAACCTGAATAATCCGGAATCCTGTCTATTTCGGAACAATTTTTTGGTCCCGGCGAAATTTGTATGTATTATGTGTAATTTTTCCTGAATAAAACGGAAACTGTCCAACGCGGAAACGGAAACTGTCTGCTACTGTTCAAAACGGAAACAATATTTTGGACACACTATATTTTGTAACTATATTTTGAAACAGCGTGTAATTTCAAGGAATATACGAAATATGTAGGTCACTAAGATAAAAACAAGTTTTCTTTGCAACATTCTAGAGGGTACGAGGGTGTGTTGGTCTGTCGGTCATAAATTGTATTACCCTATTGACTAGGCAGACGAGTCCCTTCAAAGATTTTCAATGATTCATACCCGTATACTGCCGTAGCTAAACAGAACGCAAGTATAGTAATTTCCAGGTAAAAAAAAAAAGTTGCATAAAATGTGGCATTAACATTAAGTGATGAAATAAAAGTTATCGAGATAAAGGAAAATTAGAAACAAAATCTATGTGAAATAATATAGAAGTAGAGTTGTGGAAAACTCAGGTGTGACACTTTAAAAAATAAAGATCATAATGAGTGAGTGGTGTGCGGCCAATATTGGTGACACAAAAGGAACCACAAAGCAACTGTTTATGTGGAAATAAATGAACTGTTGTGAGAGTGGGTTCTTCATGACCTTTCAAAGAACAAGCCAATTTCTGGATCTATTCTGCAAAGCAAGCTATTGAACTGGGAAAGAAATTAAATAAACTAGAATTCAAGGCTTCTAATAGATGGCTCCTAGTCCAATTAATTAATAATGTGCAGTGATATGCAGTACAGTATTAGAGTATAGTGTTAGATATTAAATAGAATGAGATTAGTAAACTTTAGTAATGTTTAACGACTAATGAGTGAGTTATGATAATATTTATACAGAAAATGAGATTTTAATCAAGACGATTCACCAACGTAATGAGCGACAGAAAGCGTTAAATGGAATATTTTGTACTTCTTGCAGTTTGCGGCATGCCATTTTGTTTTTCATGTATATGAATGACAAAATATTCCATTTTAATGTCACACCTCAATAATACGGAAACCTGTCCACAACAGAAAAAAAATTAGGACCATGTCACTTCCGTCTTGAACAGGTTTCACTGTATTACTAGCTCTTTAGTTTTTGTTATAACAATTTAGTTTAGTTAGTGTGTTCTTCTTTATAATTGTTTCAAGTTTTTAGTTATAATAAATGTCGCCTTGGACTTACTCATTCGGTGTTAACATCTGACTCCCTCTGCCCAGTTTGAAAGCGGGAATCTGATTTCAATGCCAAGCCTGATTTGATAATTACTCATGATGACGGGTAATGAACTTCTTCGTTACTTTAGCCCTTTGTCCATTTCTTAATGATTCGAGGGAGTCTCGCTATCCTTCGGCAGGCCTTCGTACACAACTTCTTTCTTTGTCTTGTTTTATCTCCGCCTTAACTGACTCAACAAGCCAACGAGATGTAGGGGATGGCATATCTCTCACAATACAGGACCATCATGGAGACGTTACAGGACAAGTGCAAGACCTACCGAGTCCCGTGGCATAGAGATAAATTTCACCCCACATCAGGAATGGAACCACAGACTGCCTAGTTGTGAAGAACACGCTGTCGTAACTGCGGATCCTACACTTCTTTTCTGTGAAAATTTATTGCTAGCTACTTTCACAACACGACTTCTTAAAAGTATTATTTTATACTATTTTTACAGCAAAGTGCTGGCTGGCACTTTCTCTTAATTTGCAGTTAGCTTATCGAAACAATTTTGAAATTACTGAAGAGTGTGATTAACTCGCAATTTATTAAAGGAGTATGTTAATTCATTTACAGCTGTTGAAAGGACTGCGACTGGATAGGCAAAACGTTTTCCCATTACTAATTAAACTACATAATAACAAACTAGTATTTACTATTTAGATGTAGTTATAGTCATTTTCAGAATACCCTCAGATCGCTTTAATGTGTATTTGCTATTTGATGTATTACATTTAGGACACTGCAGTCCTAAGTTTCCAATAATGTTTTAATTACCATTGGTCACAAATGTTTGATGAAATAGTTAATTTCGCCGAACTAATGCACGTAGTAATTTACCAGAAATCTTTTCAAACTTATTTTCCTTCTGATTTTGTTGTCAGAAATATGCAATGCGAATTCATCCCTTTCTTGCAATATGTCATTTTGGTTAATGTGTGAATTTCGGCATTTCTCGTGTGATTTATCTAAGTGTATCCAACCGTTCATATAGTGCTGTTTTTTTTTTAAACAGCGCCCTTTTTTGTAACAGAAAATAAGCAAGTAATATGTAATAGTAAATAAAATATTTGAACAGGTGAATATGTTCAGTTTAATAGTATGGCTGTTATCAAATACAGCTAAAACGGTTTCTGAGGCTAACGTAATTGAAGCAACAGCATTATGATTCACCAGTGAGTAATATGTTTTCTTTATCAATAGTAGCAGTAGCAGGGCAGTCTCTTCTCTCCCTCTACCTCGGTTTGTCACGTGTTTGTTGACAGCTTGCGGACTGTTAGAAGTGGAGTGGGTGAAATTCGTTACAGGGCCAGATTTACCAGTCACCAACAGTACATACTTCGGTACATCAAAATAATATTCTTTATGACGCTATAACCACTTTAACTTTAAGTTTAGTGCCATGAAACTTAATTTAACATTCACTGTATCTATTTCCATTAAAGATTCCTTTGCATTAGATGTAAACTCAAAATAACATTATTACGAATAGACATCCTATAACTCAATCTTCATTCCAGTTATTATCTTTGAAGGAATTAAAAATAAATTAATTTAGAAAAGAAATTAAGTTTACAGTATTGTTAAATAATGTGTTAAGTGTTACGATAGTACAGTAATTTGATCGAAACGTATGTGATGAGACGTTTTTGTTTACATTCTCCTCTCGCAAGTCTTGGAGTTACACTCGTCCCCACTGCGGAGCAATGACCTCAAGGAGCAGTGAAACATGTTATGTTTCGTACTCCCAAAACTATTGACGTATCAAGAAAATTATCTGTCAAAACTGGTTCGCATGACTTGATCTATTATCTCTGTGAATATTGTAATAGGTTCCCTATGTATCTAGTTACTTCTCATACATAGCACACAATTATTCTCTTTCTAAGAAGAGCATGTAGAAATTATCGTGAAAAATTAATTTACCACAATTTTATTTAAAGAACAACTTTTAGTTACTTCGTAAAATATTTAAAAAGAAAGTACGTACTATTTCACACATTCTTATTTATTTAACCGCAATTTTCTGCCATAAGCAATGTTTGTAGGAAAGCCTGTAGCATTTCCCACGTATCAGGCCAATTAACTCTGAGCACCGAATAGAGGCATCAGCACTGTTACTAAACATAGACGTTACGACGAAGTGAAGAGAAGAGAATAGAAGTATCTGAAATGTGGATATGGAAAAGAATGGAAGGTTGAAGTGGCCAGACAGAATATGAAATGAAGCTGTGTTGGAAAGAGTGGGTGAAGAAAGAATGATGCTGAAACTGATCAGGAAGAGGAAAAGCAATTGGTTGGGTCACTTGCTAAGAAGAAACTGCCTACTGGAGGATGCATTGGAATGAATGGTAAACGAGAAAAGAGTTCGGGGCAGAAGAAGATATCAGATGATTAAGATATATGGACATATGTGGAAACAAAGAGAAAAGGTTAGAGAAAGCTGAGTCTGCAGTGAAAGACCTGTCCTTGGACAGAACACTATGAATGAATGAATGAATGAATGAATGAATGAATGAATGAAAGTACAATTTGAATATCGTAATTTTGTGATAGGCTATATTGTTGTAGTCATCTCTTGTCCCCAAGGTATCACATTTGCCATCTTCAAAATAGTGTAAAATCTTCAATGCTTTGTGTAACGTAACACAATGTAGACCTTACTGATGAGCCCTACACCTCTTAGCTGAGAAAAATAATTATCTCCACCTCGTACAAGTGCACTTATATATTTACTGGATGTACCTGCTCTACAAACCTACATATTTAAATTGATTTTTTAAATTTTTAGTAGGTTATTTTACGACGTTTTATCGACATCTTAGGTTATTTAGCTTCTGAATGAGATGAAAGTGATAATGCCGGTGAATTGAGTCCGGGGTCCAGCACCGATAGTCACCCAGCAAATGGTCATATTGGGTTGAGGGAAAATCCTGGATAAAACCTCAATCAGGTAACTTGCCCTGACCGGGAATCGAACCCAGGCCACCTGGTTTCGCTGCCAGACGCGCTAACTGTTACTCCACAGATGTGGACATATGGTCTTATATCATTATATGGACACTGACACCGTTTATGAAAGAAATGTCCTGTAAATGATGTTTTTACACAATAGTGTGTTTTTTCGTCGTTACTGCAAACGGCCGCAATTTCTTTTTATGAAAAGTTTTTGATTATTTCCACCTAATTTTCTTCTAATTTCATTAAATATTCCTCAAAATTCCCCTTTCAGTCATCCATAATCTCTCCAATAAAACAACACTCTTTCTGAAAATGATTAATGTAACCAAAACCGCTTCCATTTTACCTACACTTTGAAAAGCTAAAAACCCAACAAAACAAATTTACAATTCTTGAACCAGGTGACAACCACGTAGATAAAGTGCAATTGTTTTTTGTAGGATTGCTTTTCAAGTACCGAAAGTCAAGAGTTGGTTTGTTTCTTCTCCTCAAATATTGTTACACAGCATTCATCTCTTACACATCACGTGCCGCTTGAAGGTACCTCTGCCTATCTGTCCGATAGGGCTGTGTAAGGTAGACAAATATTCTTTTAGATATGTCAATTCTGCTTTATAGCACTAATATCATGTTAATTCAATATAGCATACTGCGCATCAGATAGCTCAGTGTAAAACAAAAAGTACATTAGCATATTAAAACATGATATCGTTCATATAAGGAGATTCCCTCAGATATAGAAAAATTGGAACAAGTTCAATTCTCAAAATTTCCCAATTCTATAACTTACAGAAAATCTTATTATAACCAAAATATAAATAGACTAATTAGGATATTTTTAAACACACTTCCATACAAATTTTTCTAGTTTTATGAGAGGAATGTTGGTAAAGATTTCTTACTGAAATGAAACAAATATACAAAATATTTTAACTACTTATTGCACTATTTTTTTATTTAGAATCTTCATGAAAACTCTTCCTTGAGGGACACTAGGACTGAATTTTTGGCCAAAATAGTAAAAATAAACATTTTTGTTTCTTTCCATAAATAATTATCTTATACAATTGTTCATATCCTCTGATTGAAGTTCTGGCTGATATGTATAGCCTATCTATTATCAGGCAGTACAACTCACTTGACGATATGTGTCAGAGGAAAAATAATTGTTTGTATGCATCTGAAGTCTGACTAGTGTAATATGCAGCTAGTTGGCGATGTATGCAATGGAGGGGAAAAGTAACTGACCACCCCACCCCATTATCTCCTGGTCTAGTTGCCTCAGTGCTTTGTTGGTGTCACTTGCGAGGTTCAAACCTGTCTTCGAACAGTTGACTAAACAACAACATAATTTGTTTAACATTCTGTCCTATATTTAACCCTCACCTACAAATTTTAAAGCTCTGGCGACCATTTTTAAGATGCTACGTGCAGCTCTCTTAAACCTACCACACCCACTAAAAATAAAGTTTTCTCAAAACTAGGGCTTTGGTCAACATAGAACGGCTATTATTTCAGGAGTTGCATAACTTAATGCGATCATTTATGTTGAAGGCTTCTGTTTGCTCCGATTTACATGAAACTTTGCATTAATACTCAGCTTAGTCCAATACACAAAGCTGTGTATGGAATGAGTTCTTTACCGAAAACTTTTCATGACATGAATTTTTAACTTTAAATTTTTTTTTTTATTTTAGTAGGTTATTTTACGACGCTTTATCAACATCTTTGGTTATTTAGCGTCTGAATGAGATGAAGGTGATAATGCTGGTGAAATGAGTCCAGGGTCCAGCACCGAAAGTTACCCAGCATTTGCTCATATTGGGCTGAGGGAAAACCTCGGAAAAAACCTCAACCAAGTAACTTGCCCCGACCAGGAATCGATCCCGGGCCACCTGGTTTCGCAGCCAGACGCGCTGACCGTTACTCCACAGGTGTGGACTAACTTAAAAAAAAAATTATTAAGCAAAAATTATTATTTGTAAGAAAATGTTTATCTCGTGAACCAATTCTCAAATTTAAAAATCCATACACAGTTTTCTTTATCATGGAATTTAAGTCCCTCACAGAAAATGTTTAAAAGCAAAAACAATTCTGAAGCCATCAGCTAGGACTATATTTTGAATTTACGCATAATTTAAAATTACTTACTTATTTACAAATGGCTTTTAAGGAACCCGCAGGTTCATTGGCGCCCTCACATAAACCCACCATCGGTCTTTATTCTGTGCAAGATTAAGCCAGTCTCTATTTTCATATCCCACCTCCATCAAATCCATTTTTATATTATCCTTCCATCTACATTTCCACCTCCCCAAAAGTCTTATTCCCTCTGGCCTCCTAAATAACACTCTATATGCATTTCTGGATTCGCTCACACATGCTAAATGTTCTGCCCATCCCAAACATCTGGATTTAATATTCCTAAATACGTCAGGTGAAGAATACAATGCGTGCAGTTCTGTGTTGTGTAACTTTCTCCATTTTCCTGTAACTTCATTCCTCTTTGCCCCAAATATTTTCCTAAGAACCTTGTTCTCAAACACCCTTAATCTCTATTCCTCTCTCAAAGTGAGAGTCCAAGTTTCACAACCATACAGAACAACCGGTAATATAAAATTTATAAATTCTAACTTTCTGATTTTTTGACAGCAGACTAGATGACAAAAGCTTTTCAACCGAATAATAACAGGCATTTCCCATATTTATTCTGCGTTTAATTTCCCCCTGAGTATCATTTATATTTGTTACTGTTGCTCCAAGATATTTTAATTTTTCCACCTCCAATTTTTATATTTCCAATTCGTTCATAATCACATACTTTTTTTTTCTGAATTTACTTCCAAACCTATCTCTGTACTTTCTCAAGTAAAATTTCCGTGTTTTCCCTAATAGTTTCTGGATTTTATCCTAACATATTCACATCATCCGCATAGACAAGAAGCTGATGTATCCCGTTCAATTCCAAACCCTCTCTGTTATCCTGAACTTTCCTAATGGCATATTCTAGAGCGAAGTTAAAAAGTAAAGGTGACAGTGCTTTAGCCCGCAGTGAATTGGAAAAGCATCGGACAGGAGCTGGCCTATATAGACTCTGGCATAAGTTTCACTGAGGCACAATTTAATTAATCGAACTAGTTTCTTGGGAATACCAAATTCAATAAGAATATCATATAAAACTTCTCTCTTAACCGAGTCATATTTAATATTAATTTAATATTATTAAAATAAATGAAAATTAATGTCTATGGGTCATATTCATAGACATTCTTAGCGCGGACTTCCAGTGTATGATCAGCGAACTAATGTTTTTCGTATTCATAAACCAGTGTTAGCAATATGATATGATATGAATCCTGTACAAGTAATCAGTTGATAGCCGGGGCTAGTTTAGCATGTTCGTAGTGCGGGCTAGCAAAATGTCTATGCACAGCACCCTTAGTAACTAATGAATAAAACTTGATGAAATTTGGTACTGTTATTTAAATGTACAGACACAACAAACTCGCCGAATTTGAAATAAATTAATAAAAAACATTAAAAGCTTCAAAACTCAGTCCGAGTGTCCCTCAAACCTCCGTATTACCACAGAACCTCTGAACAAAAACTCCAGTTTTATTTTGACTGCATGAAATCATGTAAAATAGCGCAAGATTTTAACGTTGAGGCTGATTAATAGAAAACAGATTTTTGAATAGATATGTGTCATCCTAATATCGCATTGGCGCACAATTACACAGCACCCCCCACCAAATAATTGATTCGTGGTGCGAGCAGCTGCAGTACCATGATAACTCGAGACTGCAGCGGAATAAAGCCAGTCCTGTGCAGTCGTGACCACCCGCCTCTCTCTTTCCTTCACCGCGTTGCGAAGTTGTAAGAAATGTCGACACAAATGTATTTTCCACCCGAGAGTGCACGTCGTTGCACTACCATCAATGTAAAACAGCATTACACGGGTTTAAATGTAAACTAGTGGCTTGTGCAGCAAATGCTGCTGCAAACTAAGTTCGTGAAACGTTCAAATAAAATTTTTTCAGATTTATTTTCAGTGAAGAATACTTGACATTTTGAAAGTTATTTGCTTCCATAATAGTGAAACATTCTCCCTCTGAATGTTTCTTTTTATACCAAATAATTTTTCTTGAACTTATCCATCTTCAGTTCTTGAGTTTCAATGCGAAATCGCAAGTAACAATGTCAGGACGATCAGCGAGTTTTTCATGTGGGAGTAATGAAGTAACTAATTCAGGTCATTGCGGATTGTAGGTGAAACTTAAGAAAATGTAAGGTTTGTCATGCTTTGAACAAAAGACTTAGCATCTTGGTATATCTGCTGCATGTTTCGTGAACTACCCTGAAATGTAGAGTGCAGAATCACTTTTTCCCACTAAGAGATCTTGCTGATGTGATCAAGAGACTATAAAATCTTGTAGGCCTCTTATTTTACCAGGAAGTAATACCTTTTGGTCTTTTCTTAGGAATTGTAATTTTTGCGCTTCCTCCAGACAATACTGATCTACCAAATACTGCTGGATTAATTTGTGTAACAATGAATGTTGTTGTTGTTGTTTTCTAATGCCAGGCGTTTGACAATAAAGTCATTTGACCTCTTGCACTCCAATATTTTTCAAAGATATTATCATGACCAGCCACTGAAGCACAGATTTTGAGGTGTTATCCCGTATATTTTCTGTAATATAGGCTGTTGTGAGGAATCTATTGCTGAAATGCGGAAAATGAGGCGAATGATATGTCAGAGTTGTAGAATCTTATATGCGCCCTAAATAAAATTGTCCGTCATAAATCATTAGCAGTTTCAGCGTTTCATTCGTTGCTGGTTGCGGGAAATAAACTTACTCATCACAGTAGCAAGAAGTGAAATGGCATTCTATTTTCCCTACAACAAAATATGCTTGGCAGCGATCACAAATCTAATCTATTAAACCAAAGAAATATTAAATTAATTTTTATGCAGTTTAAAGATGCAGCTAAAATAGGAAGCATGACTCAATTACTACCAAGGAAAATTAGAGAATCAGACATCATAATTATACATATCTATACCACACTGCCATTAAATACTGTATATGAAAAAGACCCACACTACTTGATTAATAACTATAAAAGTTTTTCATTTTTAATAACACTATAGTTACCTTACGTAAGTTTTATAGTTTTCAGTAACATATATAGCCGTTACTCTGTAAATTATAAAAATGAAGATCTAATATAAAATATTCTCTCTGCGTCTACTTACTTAAAGCCCCAAAAGGATTCACTTTCATATCACCAATATATCATTATGTGTTGCATTAACTATAATAATATTTCATTTTAATGGTAACACTCATAAAATTCAAACAGTTACCAGAGGAGGCTCAACCTACTGCAGACTTCATCCTGTTTATGGATAAAGCTTTTGATTGTTTTAACTCTTCTAGTTTCCAAACTAGTAAAGCCTTAAATAGGCCACTAAGTGAAAATTCCACACATTGGAATTTTTTTAATGAAATAGAAAAAAACATTTAGAAATATTCAGGTAATAAACAATAGGAAAATGAACCCAAAATGTATAAATGGCTGGCTAGAAAATTTACAATCTTTAAAACTGCTATGGAAAGAATTGCATTATAATTATGGATTTAAATTTTTAATAACAAGAAGATTAACACAAGACTGCATAGAAAATCTCTTTTCTATTATTCGATCTAAAGATGGAAACAACATAACTCCACACTGCTCGTTTAGAGCTACAATTCGGGCAACCATGACGAATCAATTCCTAAATCCTCCTGAAACAAGCAACTGTGAAGCTGACGTTTGTTCTTTCTTACTCAAGAAAGGAGATATCGAGGCAGCTAAATTGAATTTTTGCAGTCCAGGCATTACAGATGTCTCCGATTTGGATGTAACTGTTGATGACAAAAATATACAGCATACAAATAAAGAAACCGTGTTGCAAGAAAATGCAAGGGCTTATGTTGCAGGTTGGGTGTGTAGCAGAATAAATCACGAAATTTGTCGAAGAAATTTATCTTGTAAAGAAAACCCCAACGATGATGTAACAACACACATCGCAAATAAAAAATACTGTAAAGATTCAAAAATTGTTTTTCCTAATGATGTTTCTCTAATGCTCAGCCAATTGTGTTCCGATGTTTTCAAAGAAATTGATCATGTTATTTATAAAACTAAAATTGGTGTAAAAAAAGAACTAGTTAAAATGGTAGTGCTCCCTGTTAACATGTCCATTTGCAGTGACTGTGCCAATGTCTTCATTGATAAATATTTCAATGTGTTAATAAATTGTTACATCAAAAATAAAATGACAACCATACAGCTAAAAAACAAAACAAGCGATGTATGAAAGCTGCTAAAGTCATGCACAACTAAATTTCATCAAATTTGAAAATATGAGAATTTATCAATTCATTTCTATTCTAATAACTTTGTAATTTGTTATTAATTAAAAATGTTATGAACAAAGTGACTCTAAAGTATACTATTTATTGCTTTGCAGATTCTTATTGAAATCAAATGCACACTTCTCCTCTTTTCCTCACGTAATCCAGCACGATGCACGGAGTGTGCGAACGTTTCAAGCCACTAGATGGCAGCACTGTTACTTTTCGTCGCCACTTGCAATGCTAAACAGGAAAGCTTTCCAGTATTAATGTTAGAGAGTATTTGTTGGTATTCAAAGTCCATATAATGATATCAAGCTTCTTACTCTCCATAAGAAATATCCCAACCAAACTGTAGATAAGAAAGCACAATTATAGGCTATTATGGCATTTTGCCAGGGGTGTATACTGGTTAAAGGGTTTGGGCTACCATTGATCCTATTATTACACAAAATATATCTAACAATTACTTTAATTTTAATTACTATGGTAAAACTAATAATACAAAATTACATTATGTTATATTATAAACTTTTTCTTTTGTAATTTCCTTGGGCTACCGCCAGTAGCCCCGGTAGCCCGCAAAATACGCCCCTGCATTTTGCCAACATCTTTGGTTTCTCTCTGAGCATCTAGTTGCTTTTTTGATGACCAAGTGACCACAGAGAAAAAGAAAAATCATCATCATCAACATCATCATCATTTACTAAACAGCCTTTAGATAATGTGGTCTGTTGCGGACTCAATTCATTTAACCAGGAAAAAAGGAAAATATAGTAACAGACTTGCAGCCTCCACAGAAACCTGATACTCCTCAATGACTACAGACCATGCTAAATTGGAAAACCTGAAATTGGAGAATCCTTGTAACAGTAAGAACCAGTTATTTATTTGAAGATTGAAATAGGAAGAGACAAATCTCAATCTTTCCTGCACAGACTTCCTACAGAGTGGTTTTCAAGGAACTTCGTGATTGCTCCTCTTAGACGAAAGTAGTAAATGACACGACAGAACGCACTATCAACCTGTTCCAAAAGTACAATGAGACATTGACGAAGATGAATAGAAACAGTTTCTTCTATAACTTTTATCCAAACACCAATAAGAGTTTTCTACTCCTTCAAAAGCTGCTCTGACTTTTTTCTTTCACTATGTTACACATTATAAACTTCTCAGCTCTGGAGCGACTTGTAAATGGTAATATTTTAATGAAATTTTTTGTGCTTGTTTTACACATTAATGCATAATATTAGCCTTGTGGGAATTTGAATTTTTGAAAGTTCGGTTTTTTGGACCACACTACCATGTAAAGACACTGGAGGAATTTCTGTTAGCTACTAAGTGAAGAGTTTTCTTTTAGATCTCTTATGTCAGATTCTAGATTATTGATATAACTAAGTACTTGACTGAGGGTATCGAATGTATTTTGTATGTTTAATCTTACTGTTTCTAGTTGGACTGTAAGAGATTCGGTATCATGTACGTATCTCTGGCAGACTTAGTGTTCTCTCAGAAGATAAAATTTTTTTGGTAGGCGATCTATTGCAGACTCCATCCTGTTGTTCTCTCACCAGTGATAGCTTGGTTGAAACATGATGTGAACTGACATGAACTTTTGTACTGTCACCCCTTGACAATCTTTCTGATGACAATCTTTCTTGCATGGAAAGATGAAGGACCCACCTCATGTAAAAGCCTCATACTCAGGATTGCCGAATTTGAGACAATCAAGATGGAATGCACTTCTGACCGCGCACCTAACACGAGCACAGTTTAAATGATATTGACTACTAACGACCCAGCAACCATAAAGCATTCTGAATCGTTAGAGACTGGAATTTTTTGTTGAGTTCAAAGTGCAAAATGTGGGATTTTCAAATGGGAAAATCGGTGCTTTCAATTGAATTTTTCAGTATTTTCACATTGTTCCTTTTCGAGCTTGGAAATTGGTATGTTCGTTTTTATAAAGTCTTTACAACACTTTTTCCCAGATATTCGCAAGTTTTCTTTTTGTTTTGCACACTGCAAAAACAAGTGGCAATAGAAGTCAGCACAAGAGATTGTTCGTCTTCCTTGCAAAAATTAATTGCCGATGCATGTTTTACAGACTTCAAATCTTTCTCAACAGTATCTCTTCTTTCCCACGAGACCTCACAATTACAACATTTACACATGACTGTACTTTTGTCTGTGCAATAAAACCCATGCCTTATATACTGGAAAGCTCTATTGGAGCTATTTTATTATTAAGCATTCTTGTAGCCTCACTTGCACAGGAACACAATAATGTTATTTCGCCTACGTGTGACACTATAAACAAATAAAACAAACACACTCAACACGGTCCAAAATAATATGAACTAAGGGTGCATTCAGAAGGCTCGCAACGCTTACCATGCTTACAATACGATTTTCGCACATCGCTACATAAATCAGATATGATGTCAGGATTGTGTTTAGACCAGGTATTTGAATTAAAACCTTCTAGCTCGTTGACCGTTGACTAAAACAGATTCAGTATTGAATGTGCAATACTAGCGACCATAAATATCGGCCTTATCTGTGCGACAGCTATCAATTATCGATTGTAGTAAAAAAAATTAAAAATTGAAAATTCGCGCACATAATTCGCTAATTGCTTAAAAAATCGCATTCCCGACTTGATACGGATTTCGCGATGTTTCACGAATTCAAATCAGGCATAAATGAATTGAAGAATGTATATTTACTGTAATTAGATGTTGAGAAATATTTTTTTCCAAAATTAGAGAAATATTCCATTCCCTATGAATTGTCAATACTTTAAAAGAAGGAAATAATATATTTCATTCAAATGGAATAACAAATTGTAGGAGAGAGGAAAACGAAGTAGGGTAAATCTTGTTAATATTGTGATATGAGTAATATCGTGATACTGTGTTCGATAGCCTATCATGGTTTTACAGAGCGAGAGAAGGACCGATTTTATGCAGCAACTTGTCCATGAACTTGTCCTTAATACATTGCACAAAAAACAGATTTTTGTCTCGATAAGTAAAATTGTAATAAATTCTCATACCAACTATCACGATATTACTCATATCACGATATTACCAACCTTTACCCTATCTTATTAATGTGCTTAATAATGTATTTTGTAGTTGAAAATCTATTTATTTATTTAAATTATGTTTTTGAATAATGAATTATGGTTCATAATTGTGTACGCGATATTAGCACTCAAAGAGAAAGGGATATTGGTAGACGACTGCCAAAGTAATTGCAGATCAGTTCTCAAGCCTGCAAACATAGTAATATCGACAGGCCAGTTCTAAAGAGAAACAACTCAAAATTTAAAGTTTTGAGAAAAATGAAGTTTAAAGCTTCAACCATACATAAAACATGATTAATTGAATTTGGATTAAGTTAAACGATCTTTTGATTCTTCACAGCAACATAAAGCTTCAAAATGCAGGTTTCTTTAAACTTTAAATTTTGAGTTGTTTCCCTTTCAAGCTGGGCTGTCGATTTTGTATTTCTGTTTTGACTGCCTGCACACTTGGATAAGAAACAATAATTTAATAATATGATATGATTATATTTAATGTCAAATTAAAAAACTAGATAATTTCGTGTTAAAATGTTAAATTAATATTCTTCCTTTTATGTCAAGAACCTAATTTGTTTTAACTACAAACATTTAAGAACAGGTTCTATGGACTAAGGCAAATTGAACAAGTGAATCCACTGGATAAATGCCCTATTCCCTACCAGTAAGAATCCAAGTCTCCTGAACTTGTTCACAGAGTATGTGGATATCCAGAGTACCGCAATCCTTTGCACTGGAAATGCCGACAAATCAGCCATTTTTATTACAGCACTTGCTATTTGCCGTACACATTTGTAAAGGGAATGAATGTAGCCTAAATCAGAATCAAATATTTTTAATTTTAAGGGCCATGGCCTAAATTGAGTTTTACTTTAAATGTTCCTATCCCAAGCATGTTGAAATGGAATAACAATGCACTACTCTAGGATTCTCCTTGTGCATAGCTGAAAGAGCATCTATTTCAGGATGTAAACAGTTACTGTACCTCTGCACTCAGAAAATTCGAAAAGACGATTCTCCATTTTCCTCAGATGCCACCACCCCTTGCACCTGACTTCCTCTTCTCACTCGGCGTACTGTCTGCTGGCTTCCTCGAAGTTGTCGCTGCTCAAGGTCTGGGTGGAAGCGTCTAGCATCATTGGCTTTGCCAGCTTGCCAGTTGTATCATGTCGAGCTAAAAGGCAGTGTAATTCTGAACTGAAATCTTCGTAATACACTGATTGTTAACTATGAAGAGAATAAATAGGTACTGTCCAGCTGAATGGTTATGTCTCATCCCAGTTTGTCCCACTCGTTTCTCCTGTCCTCTCTGTAAGGGCTAGTGGCTGAGCTGTTAAGTTCTTCTCTGCAAATATTTGCTGTACGGAATTGGAAGTTTACGTAATATTATACAACTGTTTAAAATAATTTAAAGAAAAGGGCCCCGTTAAGTAAGTAACTGTCATATGATTTCCCCTGTTTTGACGACCGTGTGACATAACCACTTGGATGGACAGTAGCATGACAACATGTACGTCACCAAACTAAACTATTAACAATAAGTGAATCATAAAAGTAAAATCTGAAAAGGAATCAAAAGATGAAGCACGTAGTAATGGCTACTTCTAATATAGGCATAGTAAAATCTGAAAAGGAATCAAAAGATGAAGCACGTAGTAATGGCTACTTCTAATATAGGCATAACCTCTAAGAAAAATAAATTCAGAGAATTGAAATGAAGAAGTTTAGACTTTTATTAAAAAATGAAATTAAATCATCCAGATTCTTTTATTTACAGATGGCTCCTAAATGTTGTGTTCCTGTGTGTACCAAAAATTACTAGAGTGCTTTAAGTGAGTGTGTTACATTACAGTTCTCAAATTTCCAACTGAAAAGATAAGTTATGTGGCTGGAAGCTACTCGTATACTATGACATATTTTCACGCCAATAAAGCATTCAGTTGTGTGTATTAAACATTTTGAAGTAAACGATTTGTATCTCGTACATGTTTCTAGAGACAGAGAAGGAAATGTGCAAGAATAGCCCTAAAACAGATGTCTCTTATAACTATTTCCAGGTTTACGGGAACAATTAGATAATCTTATTCCTCAACAAGAATGGACCCTGCTAACAAGTGGCAGAAGTATGTTCAGAGATTTGAGCAGCAACAAATTAAGTGGTTGCAAATGAACAAAATTAATTCGTTTGATGAACTATGTAGCATAGATACTTTAAAAAAAGATAGCAGGTGGATCATTAATCTCAATGCAATGTTTCTGTACTTTTTGTTGGTTAATTTTGAGGGTGTGTCACAAATATATTGATGTATTAAAATATATGAAAATTTATCAGTGCAATTGTGTGTAAATAATCAAAATGATATTCATTGCATCACAGAGTTGGTAAGTGCACACATGCAATTAGAAATGTGGTCTCAATTGGAGAGCATTCTTCTGAAGTACGTAAATTATAATAATTATTACGGTGTAATGATGTTTAGTGTTAACACTGACAGCATGTTGGCCACGTTTGTATGTTTACTTAAGTATAATGCTTTATTGTAGGAAGTATTCGAAAGATGCTTGTTATGTTTATTGGAACAAATTTCAAACACATTAAATATAATGCCAAAATACTTCTGTGATGTATTATAAGTGCATCTTTGTTGTACAAACAGTCATCTTCCTCCTACAATGTTATTATAACTGTCCATTTTATACGCTAATAGAATACTGAAATCTTTTAACAAATGCAGTAAATCAATAATAATGAAGTAATTTTTCACTTTTTTGAACCCGTGTGCTAGTAATCTTTTCTCATGCGTTAATTTACGACTCTTTATCAAATGCTATTATTATCTAGCATCTGAATAAAATAAATAAGTGCAAGAACAAGCGCGATAAAGACACAACATTTGCTCTATATGGGTTGAGGGAAAACTGCGGAGAAAACCTCAACATTGACATCCCTTAATTTGAGGATCAGCCAGCAAGCCTTGAGAAACTGCTGTAGAAGCAGCACTCTCTCTATCAATACTGTCTTTACTTGTGCAATACAATATGCTAACTGCGAGCACTGCGGCTGCAGTATTTGTTCTGTTGCATTGAATGGGGGATAATCACATCACACACGTGATCAGAAGTTAAGGTTGTTGCAACCATAAGGCAAATTCCTGCATGACGCAATCTGCAGTAGGTTCTGGAATGTAGACTATGATTACACCGTAAAAAAGGTCTGTTCAAAAGAATAGGGCAATAATGCAACAAAAAGTAGAACATTTCCTAAAAACAGTAAAAGACCAAATAATGCAAATAAATGTAAAATAAAAGTAGATTGTATTGGTTCACATTGAAGTGTAAAGAGTTTATATTGTATCCTGCATTATCTCTGATGTATAAGAAAAAATATGATGAATAGGGCTCGGAAGTTGACGAGTCCTATTCATCACTCATCAACTCATCAGTTTTTTCCGACCTCACTTCTGACATTCCCATCACATCCACTCTGTTTCTTCTCATTGCTTCCTTCATGTTTTCTAACTTACCTGGTAACTGTGGAGTCTTCAGATCCCGCACTGTACTCTTCAATCTTCTTTTCTTCTCTTCATTGTATTGCCTCATGATGTGCCCTTCCCCAGTATCCCCCACCCGGACATCTGATTGGGGGGATAGTTTATGCCCGGAATTTTTTACCAGGGACGAACTCATCATGATATGAAATTGCAAATTATTAATGGGATATATAGATGCAGTAGCTTCCCATTGCTATCCGCACACCACTCTTTCTTTCGCATCTTGAAAGATCCCAGGGGCCCCAGCGTGGAGGTGAGGAGAGTGGATTTGACTAATTAGGCCCTCTGGACTTCACCGAAATTTACCACAAGGGTTAAATATCAGTTCCATCAGGGTTTTTGACCCAATCAGAGACTGGGAAATCCCTATTAGTCTTTGCCCCCCTTATTGAGTCTAAAGCATTACAAAGGTTATCAATGTGAAAAGATAACTAAGATACTTATCGAACATGACACCAAGAAAGTTGGTCTTCCAGGATGATTTAAAATTAAAGTTATGTCATTGAAATATAGATATGTAAAATTAACAGTATTACTAAGAAATAAACATGAAGTTCTGTCTATATTAATAATAAGATTATTAGAACGACACCATTTTTAAATTCACGAATACTAATCATTAATTTTTAGTTTGTGCAATACCTAGATGCAAAACAGGAACAAGATGAAGTTAAACTTCTATGAAGATTAAACAAACTAACACTTCAATATTATTAATTTATGCAGTGATAAGAGAAGTTGTAAAACAAATACAAAGGAAAAATCGTGAACTGAATAAAATTTATAAAAGTAATAATTATATGATTGATAGAATTCTGAAAAAAAAAAAAGTTTTAACTTCAATCTTTATATTTTTGTGGAGTGAAGGGCACACAAGTATGCATGAGGTAATTTTGATTGTGCTACTAAAGCCCCTTGAATCTTGGTGTCTCTGAGTGAAAATATGTCTACCAGAGTTCACAGTTGACTTGAACGAAAAATTGTGTGTGAAGATTTTATGAGCTATGCACTTATCTTTGGACTGATACTAAAGACAGGTAGGCCTACATATTGCAAGTCTGCATGATGGTCAGCACAGCACACAACTACTGCTCACACAACATTTTCCACAGACTATGGTTTGCAGAATTGCCCAGTGTTAGTATTCATTATTATTAATATTGTAAATTCGTGTATCTTACACTATTTAACAGAATGTTGGAAAAATCTTACTCTCGCCTTTTTGTATTTGTTGTACACACAAGAAAAAGCGTAGTTAAAGTTACAGCAGTTTTCATTTCCAGGACTGATCCATTAAAGTTACACGAAAATGCACTACAAAGAGCAAACAGCTCATATCAACAAAATCGTAATAAAAAAAGAAATTTTATGCATTCTCATAAGCACCGAGTACTTACTCTTATCGAAATTCTTTCATGGAGCAAGTCTTGATGGGAATCTACCTCTATGTAGGCAACAATTTCGCACGACTGTCTACAAGTAGCATATATACAGGGGCTCTTGTTTACTGCACATGCGCAATGTGTTGTAACGAAACATACAATAAGGGAGCTCCAAATTTTTTTCCATCTCTGTACATATTCGTAGATCTGTAGTTGATACTTTTGTACGTGGTTTGTAACAGCTGGTGTTGCCTAAACTCCAAAAGACACAAAACTCTATATGGAAGAACATACTATTTTGTCGTCGTTAAAAGCTACATATTTCCACACATTCAAATATGCAAGCTATCAAAAAATCTCTACAAACTAATTTCAAGAATTAAGGAGAATTGCCCATTCAAGATATTATGAAAATGCAATAATAATTTAACCATGAATATTTCTCAAAGCAAAAGCCTTATATTTCTAGAGGTAAATAATCTTAATCCCTTAGTTTCCTGCTACTGCATTGCAGACCTGGAATATTGCTGGAGTATTAGTCCATACTAATTCAATAATTATTTGACCTAATAAAGAAGATGAAAGCTCCAATGTCTTACCTTGTTGGCAAAACATTTAGTCCACCATCATTAATTCCATTGGGTATCCACTTCATTATCTGGTATCCTGATGTAGCCAGATGTTTGACTGGGTTAGTTAAAGGGTCCCACTCCATGGACTGCATGTCATTCTCGGCATTGATGCCTTCCCACTGCATGGGCTCCTTTATTTTTAGAAAAAATTCAGAAATGTGGTGTTAAAATTTTAATCGACAATGGTGAAGTTTTAAGGTCTACAATGCCGTAAATTGGCTCACTTTAGAACAAAAATAAAGTGGGCGTCCCATGATGTAGATCGATGCAATTAAATTAGTGTTATTCCTGAATAAGTGGATTCTATGGAACATTTAGAATTCACTTTTTTTGAAAATTTTCTCTGTCGCAGGTAGATTTCTCTATAAACCTACCATACTGCAAGAAACTTCGATAATCGAATCAGTGAATTACAGTAGATTCCTGGAATTGTTTTGAAAGTTCTGAAAGACTTGTAAAAACTGCCTAAAATTTCTTAACACAGCTAGTGATAAGTAGGGAGCACATTTTTATCTGCTAAACATTTTCAATATATTTATTTCTTATGTGCAAAAAAATACGAAAATATTTGCTAAAATAATATATTTCTTTTAATATGATAAAAATATCTTACTTAGCTTGAAAAAATTGTTATTAGGTACTCACCAATCACACTTGAGTATCAGTTGCTAGTAGCTGGCCGAGAATTGTAGTGGACAACAAAGGTCATCTCCAAATTCTCCATCACAAATGCATGCCGATTATCTCTGAACAACGACTTATACTGTGAAAACGATCTTTCCACAACACAGGATGTCAGACATGAATATTTAAAGGGAGGAATGTCACAAAGACATACAGTACACCATCAATTTCACCTACAGGCACACCCTCCAATACTTGAGTAACTTCACACATTTTTTTATATCCACTGTTTTTTTCCCAAACACATTCTGGAATTTGTTACTTAGTAAGCTTTCTTGTACTTCTGAACCTGGTAGCGAGTCTAGTTTAATCCATGGATGTTTCAAGTTGGATGCTCTTGGAGGCAATGTCGACAATGCAGTACACACAATGCAGCTTTCCACATTCGAATGTGGAAAGATAAAATGTATGCAATTTTTTTTCCTTTCTGGCAACTTGTAAGTCTGTTATTTAATGAGATCACTCAGCGTCAAATGAAATGGTGAAATGGAGATGATATTAAAGCAAATTTAATCGATGATGAGCTACGGGACCCAAACAAGTAATCAGATCAAGTCAGATACAAGCAATTATGGGATTCAATATATTTAAATTTCTGTCAACACTGAGACCGCTTCGATAATAGGAGCAGCAAAAAAGAAAGATGAGTTCATGTCAATTTGGCCATTATTCGAGGAACCTGTCATCAGTTCGTGGCTACCTGTAAGACCTCTGATATTGTGAATTCGTGAAGTGACTGAAAAATTACAAACATTTCGAAGCAATTTTTCATTCGTACAATATATTCCTGTTAAATTACAGATATATTAAGATTTTCGTAACAGTTACTTGAATTTGAATTAGATTTAAGGCACTCTGGCACGCCCTATTTACCTACCAATTTTAAATTACTGATTTGAAGTGTATGTTTTCTCAGGATTTGCTTGGAGTAGAACTATGAAATTTTGTGGACTTGTTCTTGGGACACTTTTGAGCAATTTAACATGGGTTTTTCAAATTATGTCATATACAGTCTGATCCATTTGGATATGAATAACATTAATTTATCATTATAAAGCTATTATGATGGTAGGAAAAATTTCTTGCTTATATATATTATGATTAAAAGATGGGAGTTTCCATATATGACAATCAACAATGCATAATCTGAAAGGACAAATGAAAATCGTAGATGATTAAAATGGCTACTAAGAATCAACAGGAGGCACAATGTGTTCTTTGGTATGCTAAATTTGAATGTGTTAAAAGAGGTCAAAGGGAATTTCGACGTGAGTATGGTGTGCATAATATACCTAAATATGATTCCATAATGTTGTTGCATTGAATATTTGTAAAAAGAGGTTCTGTGTTAAAAAAAAAAACATGCAAGAGATCGCAGGCGAAACCCAATAAGAGAACCAGCTATCCCTTGGCTTGGTCTCCAAACTACCCAGATCTAACCCCTCTTGACTTCTTCATGTGGGGTTTTGTTAAAGACATTGAATATTCACAGAAACCCAAGAACATTGATGATCTGAGAGTAAAAATTACTCAAGCTTTTCAACAAATCACCCTCTTATGTTACAACGGACATGGGCTGAATTACATCACCATTATGAGTTGTGCAGGGTGCGCAATGGGGGTCATGTTGAGCTCTGAGGAATCTCCCATCTTTCAGTGTTGTGTGCACAAAGTTTCAACAAATAAAGTTCAGTAGTAAATGTTTTACGGTTGTTTTATTTTAACCACACCAAAACGAATCACCCTGTGGTATACTGATTAATTATTTTCTCTTTTCAGGCATCTCATCAACAACATTTTTCATCATATTTTTTTAGCTATAACTCATATAAAAAATTGAAAATCACAAAAAGCTCGTGTTAAATTACTGACGTGTTCATGATTAATAAGCCCTCAAAATCTGAACTAATTTTTACCAGTACAACCTCAAAAAAAGTACAATTTATAGAAAAAAAACACAACTTACGAGAAATGGCCACTGAAGTTTCTCAATACATTCCTGGTCCATATGATGGATTGTCAGCTTCCTCTTCCAGATCATCCACTAGTTTTCCTTATGCAGATCTTCTGTGCTGTCTAGTCTTCATTTCAATGTCCCTTGCATACTAATCACCAGCTCCAAGTCTTTCTTTGTCCATCTTGTACAAGGCTTTCACTGTACAGAGTCCGATGGTTTTCAACAAGCTCTGTAATACTTTACATCTACACATGTTGCCATCATTGAATGTAATCACAGTATCATACACTCGAAAGTGAAGTGCACTGATTGAAACAAACACTGTCTCTTTGGTAGTTGTGCCCATATGATAGTGTTGACGCACTCATTTGGATTCTGTATCTGATCGTAGAGGCATTTTTTCAAAAGCTCAGTATTTGTAAGATCTTTGAATATTGACTTGTATATGTTGTTTTCTAATGCCAGGCGTTTGACAATAAATTCATTTGACCTCTTGCACTCCAATATTTTTCAAAGATATTATCATGACTAGCCACTGAAGCACAGATTTTGAGGTGTTCCGAATCCATTTCTTGGTTTGAGTTGCACAATGGGCAGTTAGGGGACTGATATATTCCAATTCTATGCAGGTGTTTGGCCAAACAATCATGGCCTGTTGCCAATCTAAATGCAGCTACAGACGATTTTCGTGGTAAATCGGGAATTAACTGTGGATTTTGATGCAGAGAGTTCCATTTTTTTCCCTTGGGATTGAGTTATCAAATTTTGTTTGTTGAAGTATAAGTATGTAGATTTAATAAATCTCTTCACAGAGTAATACGTAGATTTAGTAACAGGTCGGTAAGTAGCAGTGCTGCCCTTCTTTGCTAAAGCATCCGCATTCTCGTTTCCTAGGATTCCACAATCGGATGGTATCCATTAGAATACAATTCTTTTATTGAGTGATAATAATTGAGAGAGCGTTTTAGTTATTTCTGCTGTTTGAGATGAAGATGTGTGTTTAGAGACGATTGATAGAATAGCTGCTTTGGAGTCTGACAATATAACTGCATTCCTAAATTTATTGCTGTGGCATAGAAGATTCCTGAGGCATTCACTTATTGCAATGATTTCACCATCAAAACTTGTTGTTCCATATCCAAGAGATTTATAAAGTGAGAAGAGACAGCACGTAACACCTGCACCGGCACCTTGTTCTCTGGAGATCAAGGATCCGTCGGTGTATAAATGAAGCCAGTTTTGTGGAGGGTACCTAATATTAATTGTCTCTAAAGAGAATTGTTTCAGTATTTCAGTGTTTACTTCCAATTTCAGTATTTCTTCTGTTAAATTTAGATTATATTCTATATTTAATAGAGTGAAAGGGTTTGGTTTAATTTGTAAGTTTTCTTTCAAATTCGGGATATTGATTTTCTGTTTTAATTCTCGAACAATGGATATGAAACTTTTTTGAGTTTTCAATCTACAGAGAGGACTGTATGAATGCCAAGTGTTTCCTGGTAATCTGATAAGTTATTCATATTGAATTAGTGCTTTTTCTTCTATTGTCATTTTGATGCTGTTAATATTAGTGAGGAATCTCACAGAATCTATGGGAGTTGTTTTGATTCCACCAGTAATGAGTCTGAGAGCTTGATTTTGAACATATTCTATTTCGTTTATGAAAGGTGAAGTAATTAAAATTTCTCATCAGTATGTCAGCATTGGCTGTATAAACATTTTGTATGTAGTATTCAAAGTATTCCTAGAGCATCCCCATTTATTTCCTGCTAGTCTTTTTAGAAGGGAGAATCTTTTACGAGCTTTTTCAGAAATGTATTTCAAATGGTTGCTCCATGTTAACTTACTGTCGAAAATAACTCCAAGATATTTGGATTCATAAGTCCTAGGAAGGTGTTGGCCATTGTATTGGATATTGAATTCTCTTTCTTTTTTACCAAGTGAAAATATTTGGTAGTTACTTGTATATGTATGTATATGTATGCATATATATGTGTCTTTAAGCAATATACCTTTCGGTGGGGCAGCACTTCACAGGATATTGACTTGATTTCTTCTACTATTGCACAAGGTAAACTGTTTTTGTGACTGAAAGGTTGGCCAGAATCTTTAGCTTTTTGGTATTTACACCAAGAGTCACCACCTTTAGGGCATAGTTCATGATTTGGACTTTTGTCACTCGAAGATATGTGAAATAAAATACACCACACTGCAGTTTTCATTGCCTCAACACTATGGGTGTTCTGCCTTATAGCCAAAACCATAGTAATTTTGTATTTGAGACAAGAGGCACCAGTAAAGCATTCAAAGTAGGTGTACCCCTCGAAGAGAGACACACTATATTCGATCCTTCTGCATGGTGAAACCATTTCAATTTCGGTAGAGCAGTGCGATTTCCAGAGCAGTGGATGGATAGGGAGGATGGCGTTTGGTTTCTGGAAGACAGGATCAGCAGTCATGAAACCGGAAGAAGAAGAAGAAGAAGAAGAGGAAGAAGAAGAAAGAAAACGATCGGACAGATCCTCACAGAAACAACAGGAAAGGACTTCTGGATTATGCTCTTATGAAATGTGGAAGGGTTAAAAAGCATAGGTAGGTACTGAACTTAGCACTGGATAACCTGCTGGAGACACACGACATAAACCAGAGGTCTGCATCGAATGTTTTTGCTCGAGCGCCAAGTAGTTCATACTTGGTAGCATAATCCGATAGGTAGTGCACATGCATGATGGGTAAAATTGTCGTGAGTGATAAATTCTCGAACGGTATAAGCCGAGCATTAGACATTCGTTCTTGTTACAGTGATGAACTGTGTAGTAACATCATATATGTTATGATGTTATCATTTCAAAACTTTGGAGTGTTTAACTAACCTCTCCATAGTACAACTACAAAACTTGCTTTAAAATGTAATATAAATGTTGTAGGTAAACGTTTTTTTTTTTCCTACACAGGAGTGATTATACTTTTGCCACATCTGATAGATGTTATTGGATGTAAATGTAATTATTATAAACAGAGAACACAATCATGATAATGCAAGAACTGTATCAAGTTTTCTAGTAATAATAATAATAATCTCTAATAATTAGTATATCAATCTTTGTGTCTGTAACAGTTGTGCAACATGATTATTCGTTTTATTATATTTTCTGTGATGTTATCTCTGTAGTAATATTGTTATTAATCTACTGCTATATCAATAATATTTTGTAAAACGTTTCTACACTGTCGCAGTATATAGGTGGAACACTATGTATGGACCTATCATATTATATATGTGGTAAATCATATAGTGAATAATTCTTAATTAGCAATAATAACTGTATATCAAAGTTTTTCATACTATTTTATTTATAACTTTGTGCTACTGTTTTGGTACGTTCCATTAGACCATTCCATTAAACGTTTGTCATGAACGCAGAAAATAAAGCCTTATTTTTACCGTGTGAGCAAAACATATGCATCTTATGTCGCCTTCCATACAAGATAAGATATGTCGGTGAGATGACCTTGTACTGTGCTTCTATTTATTACGAGCGTATCACAACCGATCATATCTCACTTGAGGGTGCAACATTCGACCGAGTGCAAGTGAGTGATTTAACTCCAATGCAGCACTCTGAAGTAAACATACTCACAGAAACCTTCACCACAGAACCTGCCGAAATACCAGGTTACTATAGTATACATGCCTTGGCTACACAAGAAACAGGAAGATCCTCAGGTGGTGTATCATGTTATTATAAACCAATCATTGGTAGGATAGTAAATACACACATAAGTTGCATACACAAAAAAACCTGATCTTCCTAGAGACAACAAGTTTATACATAGCAGGAATGTACTGCAGGCCCCAAGAAGACTCAGCAGACATCACAGCAAAATTACTAACCGCAATATCAAAAAATGTGCCATGACAAGCCTGCGCTGATAGTGGGCGATTTAAACTGCAGACTTGACCAACCGAAACTCAAAACAAAAGAAGTCTTGAAATGCCTAGAAGAAGGTTTGATACTTATAAACGAGGCAAAAACGAAAATCTACTTTGCACCAAGTAGATATAGCACAATCAACCTCGTTTTCTACCAAGGAAACATCAGTCATGGAAAGCAGACAGGGAAGTGGAAATCTGGAACAACCCCACTCAGAAAACACCTACCCATTACCACGGAATTCCCCTTCAATGAAGACAGGGGATACAACAGGAAAGACGAGCAAATGACCACCAACTCGAGAAAAACAGACCCGCAAAAGCTTACTACCGAAAGGATGGAAACAGCCGAAACTCTAATACAAGATGGTAACATAAACGAGGCAGTAGAAATACAGTGTGTCCACCATGAACCTGACACATTTCATTTGGCTGCCAAAAATCAATGAATGGAAATAAGTTGGTAACATGCATTGCAATATGTAGAGAAACTGTGGAAATTTCGTTGGCTATTTTTAAAAACCTGTGCGAGAGGTTGTACGTGGCGCTGTGGTAGCTTAAGTCAAAATGGCGACAGCGCAAGAGCGAGCACAAGCGATCTGGTGGTATGCTGAAACAAATTCGGTGATTCAAGTGCAACGCAACTTTCGGCGCGTGTTCCAGAAGGACCCACCATCACAGAACACCATTAAGACATGGAAACAGCACTTTTTGGCAATGAGTAGTGTGGTGAAATTGCATGGTGTCGGTAATGTGCGCGTATCAGAGGAGCGTGTAGCAGCAGTGAGACAGGTGTATGAACGAAGTCAACGCAAGTCAGTTCGACAAGTGGGACGAGAACTGCAGATGCCGAAGTCCACGGTACATAAGATACTGCATCGCTCTCTTGGGTTTCATGCATACAAATTGCAGTTGGTTCATGAACTGAAACCAGATGACGGTAATAAGAGGCAGGCATTTGCTATCGACATGTTACAGCACATTGATCAAGACCCAGCATTTTAACTCGCATTGCTTTTTCTGATGAGGCCACTTTTCATTTATCGGGCAAAGTCAACACACTTAATGGACCGACAAGATGGCCACCTCGATCACCGGATATTACCCCTCTAGACTTTTTCTTGTGGGGATATGTCAAGAACAAAGTGTATACAGGCCACAAAATTCGTGATCTTCAACAGCTACGCGGCCGCATAAGAGATGCCGTCAATTCCGTTACGCCCGAGATGCTTCAGAAGACCTGGCAGGAAATTGAATTCAGGCTAGATGTTCTTCGTGCAACGAGAGGATCTCATGTTGAGGTGTACTGACTTTTTTTAATAAAACTTGGTGAGTTACTGTTGATATTGCATGCATTCTTTTCTTTTTACCCCAAGCAGTATGAATTATACAGCAATTTCAAATGTGTCAGGTTCATGGTGGACACCCTGTATTAATAAACGTCATCAAAGAAGTAATTGTGCCAGCACACATCAAACAGGGGAAGATGTGTTTCGACCACGACTGCTACCAGAAGCACAAGAGAGTACTAGAACTTCTCCACGCCATGAAGACAAGTCAAACATCTGAACACATGAAGGAATACTTCAAGGTTCGAAAGGAATACAAGAATATGATCAAGCCGAGAAAAAATGAATACTTAGAAAGAGAAGGAAGAAAAGAAGCCGAGGAGGCAAAGGTGGACCCCATTGAAACAAAAGAAAAGATACTGAATACAATACCAATGGAGAAATGGGAAGAGCACTTTGAAAGCATCCTCAACAAAACTGGACGAATTCCACCCTTAACAAGAGCCTTAAACAAGTCGAGCAAAGAGTATAATAGAATCTCAGAAGAGGAAGTAACAAAAACGGTAACAGCCTTAAAGAAATGCAAGGCTGCCAGCCTTGACAAATTATTCAATAAGCACATACAGGACACCAGCATGTTAATGACGAATCTATGGTCAAAAATCTTCAACCTAGAAATGGGAGACATCCCCGACCAGTGGAAGATCTCGCAAATAAAGTTCTTGTACAAGGGAAAAGGATCCACTGATAGCGTCGACTCATATTGAGGCATCGCCCTAGAGAACACCTTCTTCAAGGTCTTCACAAAGATTCTAACGGAAAGACTGACCGAACAAATCGACCATCAAATTCCAGACCAGCAACTCGGCTTCCACAAAGGCAGGTCGACTTTACACACAATCGGGAACCTTATAGACGACATAACAAGTGCCATAAGGAGACCAAAATGAAAACTATACGCTGTGTTCGTAGCTTATAAGAAGGCATTCGATTTTGTCGACAGGAAAATTCACAGGAAATGACGAACCCAGTATGATCCTAATCAGAAATATTCTGACAGAAAACAAAGTTCATATAAGTGATTCTATAACAACATCAAGAGAAATAACTCAGATGAACAGTGATCTACAAGGGGACCCCCTCAGCCCTCTCCTGTTCAACATATTCACATCTGATATCGCCAAAGCACTGCAAGACACGCCAGCCTCACTGTACATGTACCTACACCGACAACATGATACTAGGATCAAGAGATAAAAACGAACTACAAGCGACACTGGACACCCTGAGTGAATGGGCACACATCAACAGCCTGGAAGCCAACGAAACAAAGACCATGCAGATGGTATTCAGAAAAGAGGGGCAAATAGCAGGAAGTGAATCTATTGTACTCAATGGGAAAAAACTGCAGTTCATGAACACCTTCAAATACCTTGGGGTAACTTTCCAGACAAGCGGAACATGCTTCAACATACATGCAAAGGAAAGGACAACAACAGCAACGAAAGTTTTTTTTACGAGGTAAGTCAGCTACAGAAACTGTCGCTGGATACTGCAATGACTCTTTTCAGTGCAAAAATATCCCTGATTCTCAATACAGCATAAATCTAATTTCGCCATATTCATCCAAAAACTCTGGAAAACTTGGAAGCAGTTAAAGCCAGATTTCTACAAACAGCTCTGGAAATATCAATATATACACCATCACGACTAGCTTACGACCTTGCCCGGGAAACCTTCTTCATCGAGGATGTTCGAACACAACTGCTCCTGCCATCTTCAGAACGAGCGGAAGAGCTCTTACTCGAACGAAGAAAGAAAAGAGAAGAGATCTCGCAGGAGTTCTTCGCAAGGATCCCATGATAAATAGAAATTGGACAGGACCAAACTGCGAGCTGCGCAGTGCCCTGATAAGACTAACAGTCCACGGATTCCACCACAAGCTATGCACAAAGCAAGATTCCAAGAGTCAACAGAACAGTGTGTGTGCAATCTGTGTGAGAAACATTGTCGCTGCTACCATTTCACTGTATGTCCCAACAGTACAAGGTCTCTGAAAGACTACAGCGAAGAATAACCACACAATAACTATACAATCTGCACATTTGTGCGCATTCCTCGTTATTACTATAAATATTCTAAAGAAATCCCTGCATAAGCGGGCTATTCAAATATGTAACAGTTCAAATCTGTGAAATGTGAAAACCCAGACAGGCACGTCCATGTAACGTTTTGTTTAAACGATTATTAAAACTATTTAGAATGGGAAAACACACATCCAGCATATATCATTCAAAAGAGGAGTTTAAAGAACATGAATCCATAAAATAAAAAAAATAAAATAAAAAATTTCACCATTTTCAGCCATCCGGAGCAATGACGTTATATAGTGGACCGGAGTGCCTTAATAATAACTATAAACCTAATGTAATACATTATGCTAGTGCTTCTCAAACTTTTTCCATTGCAGTTCTACAAACTTGGAATTCTGAAGACTTAGTCCATTTTTATTTTGCTTTTTATTATTATTATTATTATTATTATTATTATTATTATTATTATTATTATTATTATTATATTATTATTAAATTATGGTTTATTTAACGACACTCGCAAATGCTGAGGTTATATCAGCGTCGCTGGTGTGCCGGAATTTTGTCCCGCAGGAGTTCTTTTACAAGCCAGTAAATCTGACATGAGCGTGTCGCATTTAAGAACACTTAAATGCCATCGACCTGGACCGGGATCGAATCCGCAACCTCGAGCACAGAAGACCAGCGCTATACGGACTGCGCTACCCAGGTCTACTTTATTATTATTATTATTATTATTATTATTATTATTATTATGCATAAATTACAAAAAATTATCTTAATAGGTTACACAATCCATGCTATTGAAATTGGTTTGGAGTGATTTATTAAGGATAGTATCCAAGTTTGATTTAGAAACATGTTAAAGGAATATGCTCCATTGATAAAAATTATCGTATTTTATTATTTAGATACAAGTTCAATTCAGAAACATGTTGAAGGATTTATTCTTGTGCAAAAACGGATGCTGCCTGGACCAAATGATCATATTTTTATTATGTAATTACTTTATAAAGTTTGTTCTAGCATGGTCCAAATATTGATTTGCAAAGAAAGGAACTTAGTCAAACCTTTCTCTGTATCTCTAACATCCAGTTGATACACTCGTATTTAGCCTATTCATGAAAATAAGTTTCTTTGCTCTCCTGAAAACTAGCAAATTTTGACTTAGTTCCTTTCTAAAGTGTGCTATTCATTTGTAATATTAATATATTTCTCAATTTCATTTGATCATGAATTAACGCAACGCAAATCTGATAACAGTCTCATGTGTGGTATGGGAGGATTTTCAAGTTTCATTATTGTTAGAATTATTATTTTCTGTATTTTATGTAAATATTAAGATATACACGTAGCCTATACTAAATTGAAAATGCAAGTTTTTGACAATATACGAGTATGTGCATTATTAACATAGTTTCAATTCTACAGTTAAACTTACTTCAACAAATGTGTAGCAGCAGAGCAGCAGTAGTAGTAAATAATGCAATTTGTTTTCATAGACAAATACGCACAGAATCCAGACATGAAACTGATAAATGTTATATTTCTTTTTAGATCTTTAATAGTATTAATAATAATGAAATATAATAATTAATATTTATTTTGTAATATTACGATTATATCATAATAATTATTATTGGTGAGGTTTCATATTTTTATTGATTCGTATTTTCGTGATTTTTGTACACATTTTTCAGTATTCTCCAAATTTAAAATACCATTTAAATACAATTTATGATTCACAGAATTCCAAACTTTCAGAAGCGCTGCATTATACTATTTCTGTTGTATTTACTGGTAAGGAAGGATGGTCATAAAAAAGTTTAATGTATCAAAACCACAAAACTTCATTCTCCACAATAAATTTTTAATTGGTTCGCACATTCGGTAGTGTTTTTAAATGTGCCTGTCCAATTGAGGCGTAATTATCAGCCCTCAATATACAGATTTATCCCTAGAATTGCCATTGACGCTACAAAACGTAATTTTTTTTATTCCCTACTTATTGTTGCAGTTTTCAAGCAAGAATCATAAAATAACTTAAAAAGCTCACCTCAGAGTGGGAAGAGGTTCATCCTGGTTGTCCCATGGGTATCGAACCGAGCTCCTCAATACACATACCCTCCATAAAACGCTATCTTTGCTTTGATCTTTGCTTGCTTTAATTGAAATCAAAAATCATGATGGCGGTTCAATATGTCATCTGCATTGTTATGTGTTGAGCAATGAACACGAATTCCATAGAAAATGAAAAAAATGGATCAAGCGTTAGTGAGTAGAAGCTGTAGCCACAGTCTAGTATAGGTATACAGTCACAAAGCTATACTAGACTGTGCTGTAGTACAGTCGCTGTAAATAAGAAAATTGATAGTACTTTGGTTGAGAACTTTCGATCTTATTTTAAAAGTAGTCAACCGACCACAAGGAAATTTAAATATTGTCGTTTTCATATTTTATATTTAAAAGGAACGTATTTTTAAGTTTTCTGACGAAATTGATATAACGTACATTTTATGAAGCAATTATGTATTACATTACTGTTAGGCTGCTTGATTCTTATCAACAGTAATCTCACTAGATATTGTCCGACTGTGTGTCAAGAAGAGATTAAAGAAATTCAGTATTACCACTCAAGTTGGGCTCATAGAATAATAATACCACAGTCTAGTATATACAGTTGCAAACATTAGATAGTTGCTCACCACTAGGATCGCTAATATCGCCTCATTACAGGCAATGCAAAATAGTACCATCACAGTCTATTGTTTCTAGCACCCTCAAAACTCAAGCTTCGTGACTGTATATAGTAGACTGTGATAATATGATACCAATTTGCCACTGAGATACTTAAATTCAGAAGTCTTGCAGAAATATTATAAACACTATTCGAAAGAGATTTGAAATTCTCACAAAGGCAACAGAAATCCATATAAAATATTAATATTTTTTCGGAATATGTATGATAAGAACTTTCTTGTGTTAAATATTAACGTACCTTGTTAACATGTTTCGACCTATTTTCGGCCATCTTCAGAACTGGTCGTTGTTCCGAAGATGACCGAAAATAGGTCGAAACATGTTAACAAGGTACGTTAATATTTAACACAAGAAAGTTCTTATCATACATATTCCGAAGTGATACAGTGTTTAAAGTTGTGTAATCAAGATGTATAATATTTTTTTTATCACAGATCATGAATTATGTATTCCATTTTAAAAATAAATAGACCAAAGTATGCAAATAATTATATTTAGTCTAGTCCACATCTGTAGTTATGTATAATTGTGAGGGCAGGCTAGAGCAAACAACTCCACTTTGAATTTTTTTTTTTTTAGAAATACTCGGAGGTACAAATTGAACAGTATTTAAAAATCTGAATCTGCTGTCAGTGGTACCATCAAATGTTTAACATTCACACCATATATATATATATATATATATATATATATATATATATATAATGTAACTTTAAATTTCCACAATAAATAGACGATAAAAATCAATTATGGTTATTACACAACTTCTAATCTAGTTTAAACCTATGAAGGTAAGCTTGTGAACTCTGGTGATATGAAGATTTTGAGTTAATCGTTGTTCTATTGTTGGAAAGAATGATTTGCATGGACACCTTTCTGTGTGTTTTTCCATTGACTCTGCCACTTTTCAAGACATTCTTTCCCAGCTCAGTGATGACTGATGTTACAGTTTTCCTGTTATAGATTATAGCTAGTTCACTATCTTTGGCTGCTTCTTTGGCAAGTCTGTCTGCCAATTCATTGCCTTCTATACCAATATGTGCCTTTACCCATCCAAAGTGAATTGTCCAGTTGAGATCCTTAAGTTGGCGAATGTCCTTTCGAATTACTTCTATTATTGGGCTATGTATAACAGTGTTTTTCAGTGAGGCAAGCGTCACCTTGCTATCAGTGTGAATGGCTCCTCTTTTGTTGTTGTTAGTACAGTTGAGGAGAGATTGTAGTTGTTCCAGGGACTTCAAAATGGCCTCGGCTTGATTGTTTGAGCAATTTTGATATAGTCTGTACTTAAATTTCTTTGTCAGAGTTCTATTTACACATATTGTTACTCCTGCACAACTTTGTCTTCAATTTTGCTGCCGTCCGTGAAGATATCTACCTGGTATGATGTTGAGCCATTTATTTCATATATTTTCGTCTGTTGTGCTGGGTGTGGCCAGTCAACAGGTAGTGGGAGATCATAATCAGATCTCTCTATGTGGTGTTTTTCTTTGTAGAGCTGCACTTTTTCTTCTATTACCATTCACTCCTATTGGTGGCACACTGACCATCACACAGGAGGCTTCAAAGAGATAGTTCTATAGGCCTTAGCCATCTTTATATTAATTATAAGTCTTTGTACCCTCTGCAACTTCCGGAGGTTTGCTTGTTTATATATAGAATCTCGGTATGTGTGAGTGTGAGTGTGTGTGTCAGAGATCCTATTATGAATGATAAGAGCGAAGAAAATGAAATTTTTCTTTTTCGTCGCTTTTATCGTCCTATCTTTGCTTTTATCATTACTCCAGTATGCACACCTCAATGACAATGCATGCTTCAATTCTCTCTGATATAGCATCACTGCTTCTTTTATAATTGATCGTCGCTCCAACGTGTACATTAAGATCCATCGTTTGAGCTTACACCAAAAGCGTGATATAGTATACTAGCATGGGTAAATTGAACCAAAATATCGAGAAACCCCACATGTCTAGAAAACTAAACTTTTCGTTCAGAGACATCCAACTCTTCCTATTCCTTATTAAATTAAAAATATTTTCATTACCTTACTTTAAATGTATAGAATCTTTATAACTTACAAATAACCCATGTGCTTGTGAGGACCTCAGAAAAATCATGTATTTATCTCCAAGAAAAAAGCGGGTTATATCCCACTTCTGAAAACCAAATTTGTCGTGTTCTCCTGGTCTATTATTCCACAAGGATGGCAGATGGGTTCGAGTTAAGAATTATTTACGTTCATCACCTCCTTATTATTCTACTATGTTACACTATCAGTATTCTAACACCACTATTGTAGAACAGTAGGACTACAAGGAACTTCATACAGGATTCCTACTTGGAAATGACTTGTGGTTATTCGTAAATTATTAGAAATTTGCACTTCTAGTAACTGAAGTCTAGTTCACAACAAAACAAGGTTCATTACGATTGTAAGTTGGAAGAACCTTAAAGGATACATACAGATACAATATTGTTGGCTTGTTGCCTCTACGTTTTGGTGATGGGTCTTCCTCTTCTGAAGCCATGGTGACATCAGATGCAAAGTCTAAACTTCTTCCTCGCAGAAGGATAAAGCCTTCTTGTCGAGTTCATGATGTCTTGCTAGCAATGGTTCAACTACTGACTGACTACTGACTATCTAACTCGGGGTGACGCAACACTTAGCTGTGAACGAACACATGCAAATTGATGGCAGTGTTACGAAACCAGCAAAGATGACGTTAAGCCAGTCTTGCTCTAATAAAAGGTCTCAGAAATCTTTCCGACAATAGTGTGCAAATGGACACATTGAAAGGACAACTGTCTTAAGAGTTACAAACAAGACTTGATCATACGATGACGTATGTTAATGTGTCTTTACTTTAGCCAAATAGATTCGTACAATGTACATTAACACTCAGTGCATGCATGCAGCTTCTCATGGCGAAGCAGCACTAGAGTGCTTAGACAACTTGTCTCAGGTTGGGATTCCCTATCATCTTCTCTGATAATTGGCTTTGAAACAACTTGTCATTCTAGCTGCAAAAAACAGCTAGTGGTTCTGAATACAATTGAATTAAATAAATTTCTTGCCTGTGTTCTTTGTCCAAGAGTCATAATTTTGAAAGGTGCTGCTGCGTCCAAAGACTCTCTATACATCATAATCCCATTTTCTTGAATAAATCGATGCCATTTCACATTTTTCCACATAAACTTTTCGCCGTTATCATTCTTCTCCTTCATTTGCAAGGCATCTTTGAAGAAATCAGAACACTGGTAAAAATTTGCTTCATTTTTATCACTTTAATTGGTTTCTTTCTCCCTGTTCCTCTGACAAGTTGCATCCAATCATGTGGATGATCGATAGACATTCCACTTATTTTCTTTCTTTTTTCTGTCCGAGCTTGATCTGATTTTAAAATCTATATTTTCTCATTTATTTCAGTTCAATATTGCTTACAATAGGTATACTATCACTTACCTCTTGATGAAGAATTGCCAAGACGCATAGAACAGAGTGCTGTGATATTACAAGTCCTTTGCGAAATCTTAATTCACAACTCACAAAAATTTTACTACTATTTAGGAAGTGCCAACACAACATACTTATGAGCTCTAATTTAGAAATTACAATTTAATGCCACGAAACTGTGCTTAAGGAAATAAGTTTACATATTGCCTTTTACCCAAACCAAATTATTACATTAAAGTTCTGTGTCCTTTTATACACGTGGATTTAACAATTTCTAATAGAGATATCTCTTGTTTCCCTTTACCCAACCAAAGAACATGCTTTCAGGATTATAACAGTATATATAACTCATTTTGGCCAAATTTTGACATATTCCCCTTTACCTGAAGACCACAGGTTTTATCCATTACTAACGTCTAAGTTTAATTTTAAATTGTAGCCCTTTTCTTTGTAATGTGTTGTTTGTGAAGAAGTTAACTTCACTCCAGTTTATTTATCGACATCCTGCGAGTCTGCACACAACTGATATTAACGTCCTTGCACTTGTTTATCACTTGTAGTGCGTTTATTTGTTGTAGGGAGAATCTGTGAACGTACCAACTTGAAAATTTGTTAAAGCTCCATTTTAAAATTACAGAGATGTCTATTAATGAATGAATGTATGAATTTTATTGCTGTGCTAATGTTGTCAAGGAGAGAGTGATTTAAAAACTTTTAATTCACTGCTGTGAATGAAGTAATTGTTTAGGTTGCTAAGGACGGTGAAATAAAGACCAGGTTAGATACGAGTAATGGATAAAATCAATTAAAAGTTGTCCAAGTTATTACTTCCATGTGAATAGATAGTGTACCAGAATATTCAAATAAACAATTCATTTCTTTATATAAAAGATAATAGCTTAGAACTAAATCTCCATGCCTTCATGACCTCGGCACTATAACGAAGTTGTGTGGTTGGCACCACGCTCCAACCGCCTTTTATCCCCAGGAAGGATCTGTTACTCAGTTTGATAGGAGGTTGAGTACACCTTGGGGCCATTCTGAAAGTTTTGGCAACGAGAAACACTCACGACCCAATTGAGTCTGTAGCCATTCCCAACTGAACTACTAGACGTTATATTCGTTTTTCCGTACTGAAATGATTTTTTATTCCACACAAAACCAATCCTTTGTTACAATAAAATATACTGTGTACTAATCACTACACTGAGCACCAATATTCCTGGGTTAAATCCCAAATCTCTCTGCAGTGCATATGTCACTGTTGATAGTGATTCATCCATCGGATTGGGATATTAAGCCTGGTGTTATTCGACAGAAGTAGGCTACAAGCCAGCACCAGGTTTCCCCGTCTCCCTTCCTCACCCATTCTCTACAATACACTTACACGAACACTTACACACACACACTCACCTAAAAACACGACATAACTCTTCACAGATACACATCATGCATAACGTGGTCTGCCGAAGTGGTGTGCAACTTGAAAAAAAAAATGGGTCACAGTCCTGCCATCTATCTGCAGTATGTGGAACCCGAATCACGTTAAGTGAAGAGGGTAGGCATTAGACACACACGTACCGGTACACACAATGTATACAACATTTTCAGAAAATGTATGTGTACCTAATGCCTACCCACTTCACTTGCGTGATTCGCGTTCCGCATATTGCGGATAGATGGCAGGACTGTGACCCATTTTCAAGTTGCACACCACTTCGGCGGGCCACGTTGTGCATGATGTATATCTGTGAAGAGTTATGTCGAGTACTAGGGTGAGTGTATGTGTAAGTGTAGTGTAGGGTATGGGTGGTGATGATTATGATAATGAGGAAGGAAGAAGGGGAAACCCGGTGCCAGCACATAGTCCACTCCTATCGAATAGCACCAAGGGGGCCGCCAGTCTTAACATCTCCATCCGATGGATGAATTACTATCAACAGTGACATGTGCACTGCGGAGAGATTTGGGATTTAACCCAGGTATATTGGTGCACAATTGAGGAGCATTTTTGCAAAAGTCGATAGATGCAGAAATCAAGACTTTACAGAAATTACATTAAGTGACAGGATCTATCGAGTTTTGAAAAAATCTGGAAGGTTTGGTAGTCTCTACATACAGTATGAATCAAGTTTTGGTAAATCTGATTTCATAGATTCATTCCGGAGATAGAAAACATACAATATCCATATGTAACTCACTTTAGAAAATTTCTGCATCTATCGACTTTTGCAAAAACGCTCCTCAATATAGTGATTGGAAATTGCGCACCGCCATCTCTCCTAGACCCGAGGGTGAAATTTTACATGAAAACTTAGAAGAAAATGTAAACTACTTTTTATTGAGGTTTCTTTATTCGTTTTTTCATGTTCATATTTCATTTTTACACTGCATGTAAAATTATTTAAACTGGAATGTTTGCCTAATTACACTAGCATTCTACCAGTCATTCTTTATTAATATTATGCATCTGTGCACTGAGGGATACTTCCAGCTCACTTCTTTGGTTAAGGGGTTAGGTACAGCTTACAGCAATAACATTTTGGAAATATTCAACATGTTTTTCCTCCATTACTGTATCTTGTACAATAATGAAAATTAGTATATGTAAAGCACTGTCCTTCTGCTATATGAAAAAAATACTTTTAGATTTTAAAAAAATAATTACATTTTTTTTCTTCAAAATTCAAAATGGTGGCAGTTCACTGTGCAATGATGAAGCGTTTCCCTCATAACTCAAAAACTATCCAACACTGTGATGAAATGTTTTATATGTATTTATGCATGTCATATCTACAATATGATGCAGAATCACTTCTCTACCTTTGATAGATTGTGTGATAAAAAAATAAATTCATTTAAAATATGGTCAAATATCAGTATTTTCTTCTAACACAAAAAAAAAAAAAAAAATATTATTTATTAAGGACTGTAGTTGAAAGAGCATGATATTGTAAACATGGGTTTCAGCAATAAAATAAAAGGGAGAGAACATGAAAAAGTTAACAAGTTTATGAGTTAGAGGGAAATGCTTCATCACTGTACAGTGAATTGCCACCATTTTGAATTTTGAAGAAAAAAGCTGTACCTAACTCCTTAAGTACTGCATTTTAGCTTTGTTAAAACAGCAGCAGCTCTGTTAAAATTTTAAAATGCATGCACACTCGCACACACAAATACACACACACACACACACAGATAATAGCTGAGCATTGTCCCAAATCAAGGGCATCTACTGTACCATGGTGATACAAATTGTTACTAAATTTATTTTACTGGTCTTAACAATGATAACAATTTTCGACAGAAGGCGTGAAAGTGAAGGCCAACATGGGTTAATAAGCTAAGGATGCAATAACTTCAACAAAAATAAAAAGGACTGAGAAGAATTGTCAAGATTTACGGATGGAAGGTGAGCAACTGGAAACACAGTTGAGAAGAGCAAACTAAAGGGATATGTCCAGAAGTCTGCTCAGACAATTGTACAAGTACCGCTCATTATCAGACTTGGAGGGTTGCAACACCCTCAGATAGGAGAATTTCGACCATGTTATAGGAAACTACATGGACTCCGTAATTGAAGTGGACACCACCATCACTGAACCGTGATTGTAACCTCTAAGAAGTGCATAATTTTGAAATGCACATCAATACCTGTGACTTGTTAACTACTAGAAATGGGGTACAGATCCCTTTCCTTTGATGAGTGCTGTTGTGTGTAAAACTAGTCTATTCAAAGCCAATATTTCATTAAAAAAATGTCTGGGGACAAACATGGCAGCTATTTTATTTATTTCATCTCATACAAGAAGAAAAATAAAAAATGCAGTCAATTTCGTGTTGACTGCCTTTTTATTCCATTATTTATTTCAAATAAATATCTATTAATTTCTTTGCTAAAATGATTGTAATTCACGTTCATCATTCTAAGATAAACTGATTTGTGAATACTGAATATGAACAAAATCCGTCAAATAGTTTATACTTTATAAGACTTCCCTGGTGCCGATAATATTAATAATGATCTAATTAAATATGCTTGCAACTAATTAAAGTAGGCCTACCGCACATTAAATCTATTAAACATATCTTAAAATTCGGTCATATACCTAACTGAAAAAAAGGCACAGATATAAATATAACAACTACAGAGGAATCAGCATTTTGTATATAATATGTTGTATTATAAAACATATGCGACAATAATAAAATAAACTACTTGGAAATAATAATAGATATTAATATACTACTTTAGAAGTTCAAGACAGATTCTGAAAATGCAGAGTTTATGCAGAATGCATATTCACAATCAAATAATTAAAATCAGAGTTTAACATAACATGTATGGTTTTTATAGATTTTAAAGAAACTTTTGATAATTTTAATAAAATCACATTATGGATTATAATGAAACAAAAAGGTGTAACGCAACATTTAATAGTAGTGATGATGATGATGATAATGATGATGATAATAATAATAATAATAATAATAATAATAACAATAATAATATATTTGCAAAAATTTAATTGATGGCAGATTGAAAAATATTGAGAAAGAAGAAAAGATGTACAGACCGATTATTTAGTCCTGACAGCTCGACGAGGCGAAAGAGGGGAAGTAATAGGAGTAGAGATAAGAGTGAGTGGTCAGTAAAGGAATGCAGTTAAGCTCAACTGTACTAGAAACATACCGCTATACCTCACACATGACATCCGATCGCTCTGAAGACAAGCGACTGACTAACCCAAACATCCCTTGGCATAACTAAATGGACTCGCCTGACTCAGGCACACACTGCTGGCGACTGCCAGGACTAAATAATCGTACTGTAAGATAAAGGTGTCCTTATCACAACCATAAGAGCCATACAAGGAAGACATTATAAATACATTTATCATATTTTCTCGAATACTTCAAGTCCTCGCATAAGCTGCACACCCCACTTTTGAAAGGCAAAAAAATAAAAATAAAACAAACACAAATTTAAAAAATTGAACTTCGAAAAAAATGTATTCACGACAAATTAAAACACAAATACAGTTCAGTTAATAAATTAATATATTTTGTACTGGAATAGGACGCATTTCAAACCCATCTTATGCATACATACACTGCACACATGTCAGCTGTCATGTTAGGCTGGTATTCATAGTCGACACTTTATATCACCACTTTGCAAAGTAACACTTTTGACGAAAGTGGCTCTTTCATATTATTGGTATTCATAGACGACTGAAGAAGTGCACTTCACAAAGTGTCACTTTACGCCAGCAAAGTGTAGAGTTACAATTTGGTTGGTAACAGAAGTCCCACAATGCCTTTCAAAACAAGTGAATAAACAATAACAAATTAATGACGTATAACCTACAAATTACAATGCTTGTGATTTGAATTGGGAGCCTAATTGATCGCGCGAGAAAGAAAATATATATTTAAAGTTGTTTTATTTCAGTTTCTAGTTTTGTTGACGATAGTTTAGATTATTTCAGTCAGTTCAGATATATAACATTTTATTAAATAGTGATACTGCTGGTGAAATTAGGTTAGGTTTTGTACAGTACATAGCTGATCCATTAATTTATATAGTTAGATTAGGTTCTGTACATATCTTGTTCATTGATTTATGTCGCTAAGTTTAATTTTGTATGTATCCGTTCCACTGATTTATATAGTTTGGTTAGATTTTGTACATATCTTCTATTAGTTTATATAGTTAGGTTAAGTTGGATTGAGTAGGTAAAGTTTTGTATATATATATATATTGTGACAGCGACGTGAGATTCGAACTCACGACCAGCGTCTCGCAAGAAAGCAGATCGCACAGGCTCCACGGAACATTGAGTGACGTCGCGCGGTGGAGAGAAGAGAGAGGGTGTATTACGACAACGCGACGAGTCTGCGCGCGCAGCTGCTATTTAACGCAGTGAATGTGGAACGACCTTCCCGAATATTCCAGAAGTCTGTCGATGTAGAGATATCGAGATAATTCTCTACACACCTGTAGAAGGTTCTCGCAACTATGATTTTGCTATAAAAGAGCAGGTGCCAGCGAACTAGTTTTTCAGAGTTTTCAGTTATTCAGTCAGTGAGTAAGCCAGAGCAAGCAAGCCAGACCTGTGTGCCGGAGTTCGACTCGAGTGTGCGTCCGCATCTGCGTCAGCATCCGAAGGCCTGAGTTCGAGTGCAGTGGACCGCAGTTGGAGGGACCTGAGTTCGAGTGCAGTGGACCGCAGTTGGAGGGACCCGAGTTCGAGTACAGTGAACTGTCTCTGAAGGTCTGTGGTTCGAGATACTGTGAACTCGAGTGACTGAGATAGAACTGTGAACTGAGAACTGATAGTTCTGATTTGTAAATAGTGCTTTGTAAATATTAGTTAAGATTATCAGTTCATTGTTGTGCGTAATAGTCCAAGTAAATTGTCATTGTCGTCGGTGGAGTGCTATAACGAATAGTGTGTTGAGTGAAGATCCAATTGTTGACGAGAGCGTTTAAGGTGAATTGTAGAAAGGAATTATTCGGGAAGATCGTTCCACATTCACTGCGTTAAATAGCAGCTGCGCGCGCAGACTCGTCGCGTGACGTAATACACCCTCTCTCTTCTCTCCACCGCGCGACGTCACTCAATGTTCCGTGGAGCCTGTGCGATCTGCTTTCATGCGGGACGCTGGTCGTGAGTTCGAATCTCACGTCGCTGTCACATTTTTTTTTTTTTTTTAATCCTATTGTAAATGTGACAGCGACGTGAGATTCGAACTCACGACCAGCGTCCCGCATGAAAGCAGATCGCACAGGCTCCACGGAACATTGAGTGACGTCGCGCGGTGGAGAGAAGAGAGAGGGTGTATTATGTCACGCGACGAGTCTGCGCGCGCAGCTGCTATTTAACGCAGTGAATGTGGAACGATCTTCCCGAATAATCGGTCCAGATGCACCACCATCATCTTCCCTCGAGGTTGTCGCTGGATCCGGTACACCACGTCGTTGATCCGGGTCACCACGCGGTATGGTCCATCCCAGGCACGCTGCAGCTTTGGTGATTTCCCTTTGGTCCTGGTAGGTCGATACAGCCACACCAGGTCGCCCTCCTGGAATCCTGCAGAGTTGGCCAATCTGTCGTAGCGCACCTTCATCCTGTCGCTGGCCATTTTGAGGTGCTCTCTGGCCAGTTGGTGAACTCCATTCAACTTCTCGGTGAGTTCTGCCACATAGTCAGTCGCTGGCTGGTCGGCGCTGGGTGGCGTGCCAAACAGCAGATCACAGGGCAGGCGCAGCTCTCTCCCGAAGACCATGTTTGCCGGTGTCATCCCTGTTGTATCGTGGACCGAAGCTCTGTAGGCCAAGAGGAACAGTGGGACTCTGGCATCCCAGTCTCGTTGATGGTTGGACACCACCTTCCGCAGATGCTCTTCCAAGGTTTTGATGTAGCGTTCCACCATACCATCAGACTGTGGGTGGAGGGGAGTGGTCCTGGTTTTATGCACCCCCAGACGCTCGAGCAATTCTCCCATCAGGTTGGATTCGAAGTTGCGCCCCTGATCGCTATGCTGATGCTGATGGGAGAATTGTTCGAGCGTCTGGGGGTGCATAAAACCAGGACCACTCCCCTCCATCCACAGTCCGACGGTATGGTGGAACGCTACATCAAAACCTTGGAAGAGCATCTGCGGAAGGTGGTGTCCAACCATCAACGAGACTGGGATGCCAGAGTCCCACTGTTCCTCTTGGCCTACAGAGCTTCGGTCCACGATACAACAGGGATGACACCGGCAAACATGGTCTTCGGGAGAGAGCTGCGCCTGCCCTGTGATCTGCTGTTTGGCACGCCACCCAGCGCCGACCAGCCAGCAACTGACTATGTGGCAGAACTCACCGAGAAGTTGAATGGAGTTCACCAACTGGCCAGAGAGCACCTCAAAATGGCCAGCGACAGGACGAAGGTGCGCTACGACAGATTGGCCAACTCTGCAGGATTCCAGGAGGGCGACCTGGTGTGGCTGTATCGACCTACCAGGACCAAAGGGGAATCACCAAAGCTGCAGCGTGCCTGGGATGGACCATACCGCGTGGTTGATCAGGGTCCCGGTTCTGACACCAATGTGAATTTTATTAGTAACAACAATGTAATTTATTCGTCACAACAATAATTCCTTTCTACAATTCACCTTAACGCTCTCGTCAACAATTGGATCTTCACTCAACACAGTATTCGTTATAGCACTCCACCGACGACAATGACAATTTACTTGGACTATTACGCACAACAATGAACTGTTAATCTTAACTAATATTTACACAGTACTATTTACAAATCAGAACTACCAGTTCTCAGTTCTTCTATCTCAGTCACTCGAGTTCACAGTATCTCGAACCACAGACCTCCAGAGACAGTTCACTGTACTCGAACTCGGGTCCCTCCAACTGCGGCCAATGCACTCGAACTCAGGTCCCTCCAACTGCGGTCCACTGCACTCGAACTCAGGCCTTCGGATGCTGACGCAGATGCGGACGCACACTCGAGTCGAACTCCGGCTTGCTTGCTCTGGCTTTCTCACTGACTGAATAACTGAAAACTCTAAAAACTGCTGTCGTTCCTTCGCGACCGTAATTTATAACCACAGTGACGTAACCTCGAAGTTTCCACCCGTCTCTAGAGATGGCATTCCAGAGAAATCCAGAGCCCTCTCCTCTCTACCAGCACCAGATGCGCACGCAAACTCGTCGCGTGACGTAATACACCCTCTCTCTTCTCTCCACCGCGCGACGTCACTCAATGTTCCGTGGAGCCTGTGCGATCTGCTTTCATGCGGGACGCTGGTCGTGAGTTCGAATCTCACGTCGCTGTCACAATATATATATATATATATATATATATATATATATATATATATATAATTTATATCGTTAAGTTAGGTTTTGTACATATCTCCTTCATTGATATATCGTGTTATTTCCTTTATTTTCATTTTTGTCTTTTTCGTGAATAGTGAATAAAAGTAAAAAAAGAATGAAATAAACACATTACTACTGCTATTATTATTATTATTATTATTATTATTATTATTATTATTATTATTATTACTATTACCATTTTCTCTCTCTCGTTTCCATTATTGCCTGCTCTTCAGGAATATTTTGAATGCCAAATGTTTCTACAATGCATAATAAAATAGGCCTAATAGTATGAGATCTCTTTTCATGGTGAGGTTATGACTGCACATGAACTAGAGACAGTAGATGTATTGCTTACCGGCGTGAAAATATATATTACCGGTATCAAAACAGTAATGGTTATATCAACATCAAGATAAATCTTATCTCAAAATACAGGTAGTCAACAAAAATCAAAATCATTTTAAACCCAATATACGAGTAATTATGGAATCTGCTTAGAAGGCAGGCACTTGAGATCTCTCAATGCTAATTTATAGTTATGCCTACATTAGATTGAAGTTAGTTTAATATTATTTAAGTTAACAAATTCGTTTCAGTAATAAAAAAAATAGATTATATAGGCATATGTACCTACATATCACTTCATCGAATTGAGGTTATAAATATACGAATGTTACTACAGAAATATCTGAACTATAATATTATATATATATATATATATATATATATATATATATATATATATATATATTAATGTATGGTACATATCTGTAGCATAGAATTTTAATGCAGTCAATAACTGTATTATTGGAGGCACTGGCAAACCTCTATTATTCGTTTTTGTCAACCAGTCATCGAAAATATAAGCAATCTCAATAAGTTTCTTTATCAGATTGGAACAGTTTTTAAAATTCTATATCATTATAAAATTCCACGGGATTGTCTTTAGGCATATCCCTAATGTAGCGCTTTTGTACATTGTCCACATTGTGCCATCTCTTCCTCACATTCTAATAATCGACAACTTCCTAGACGTACGCCATTTTTCTACAAAGTGTCACTTTCGGCTCAAAGTGTGGTCGAACTACACTTTCATCCAAAGTGTTCCTTTGCACCAAAGTGTCGACTGTGCAACGGAAAAGTGATACTTTGCGTCTTCCAAAGGACACTTCAATCGAAAGTGTCGACTATGAATACCAGCCTTAATCTTAACATGATATCCTGAAACATTATTAGCATGCATTACGATTTCCATGTTCCTCCGGATCTTTGATCATTTTAAGATTTTTGCTGTAAGTAAAGGATCACAATCTCATACTTTAGTGGTACTGATTTTCTTCTTAATTCAGCTATCCACTTTTCAATGGTTGCTTCTAATTCCTGTTCACCATAAGGATCTATCATTCCACTGTCCACCTTCTAAGTCGAATTTAATAACTTTTTTCACACTACCACACCAACTTAAACGAGTTCTTCCTCTTTTCCTTCTGTCCTTGTGGGGGACCAATGAATTATCCGTCTGGGCCATCTCTCCTCCTCCATTCTTTGTACATGACCATACCACTGCAGTATCCGTTTTTCAGTCCTGTTTACTACAATTTCTCTTGCTTCCATCTCTGCTCTAATAAAATCATTTCTTACATGCTGCAACCGAGACACTCTCATACTTCGACGTAACCCATCCATCTCAGTGCTCTCCAACTTTTTCCTCCATCTGTCATTCAAAGTCAAAAACTCTGACCCATATATAAGGACACTCTCTACCACTGTTTTCAAGATACATTTCTTAGTTGCTTTTGTCATTTCTCTGTTCCAAAGGATACCATTCAAGGATCTAATTATTTTTCTCTTTTCTAGTTATTGTCCTTTTCACAAGTACCAGAACTATCTATAATTGATCCTGAATATTTAAACTGGCTGACATTCTTAATTGTTACACCATATACAACCAAGTCCTCTCCTTTCCCTCCAACAACCATATATTTTGTCTTCATAAAACTCACTTTCAATTCGTGTAGTCTATACTCACTTACAAGCTTGCGGAACATATACTCAATATCTTACTGATCTTGTCCTACTATTACCTGGTCGTCGGCAAATAGCAAGGTATGCAACATATGGTTATTAATATTGATGCCCATACCTCTGCATGAGTCATTCCATTTCTTAGAGGCATTCTCTAGGAAGATTTTAAATAAAGTTGGTAACATTCCACACCCTTGCCTCAAACCTTCTGTAGTACAAAATTCTGCTGATAGATTTTCCCCCATTTTGACACATACTATATACTTATACATTCTCCTTATGAGGTCTATGAGAGGATTTGGGACTGCAGTTTTTTGTAGGGCAGTCCAAAGTCGATTAACTGGTACTGTGTCATATGCCTTTTCTAGATCAATGAAGATAAAATGTATCTCTTTTCCTTCGGTTAACATTCTTTTCATCATCTGTCTAATTGTAAATATATGGTCTACACAGGACTTGTCTGTTGTAAATCCAGCTTGCTCTTTGGATATCTCATTTTGTATTAAAGACTCCAATCATATCTTGATTATTTTACTGAGTATCCTATCACTGATGCCAAGACATTGATACCTCGATAATTCATTGGGTTCCTCTTTGTATATTGTACTTATATATGATAAGGTCCATTCTGGTGGAATAGTATCACCCTCTATGATCTGGTTGAAGAGTTTGGTTAAGATGGTACTGATTTTGAGAATTGAAAATATAAGACGCACAAACTATACATTTATCACACTTGAACTTGATTCTGACACCTGTACTGCTAATTCAAATCCCAATTAACAATGTTAACAATACTGACATACTCACGTGAAAAGTTAGTGGTATGTACTATCACCTTAGGAGTTCCGCAGGAGGAAAATTGGGCAATGTTGCCAACTTTACTTAGAATAAGCCAAGTACCCGTATTTTTTACTTGTATATTTTGGAAAGAAAAGTGCGTGGGGTATTCAAGAAATTACATTTAATTATGTGTGTGGCACAATAAAAAGATAACTTAAGAATACTGGAAAGGAAACTAAACTAAAACTGTATGAATTAATGGCAGTTAAAGTGAAGTTCAGAATTATGGAATTAAGCAAGAATAAGGAAAGAAAAATTGAGGCCGAAGAAATTAGATTTTTAAGAAATGTTGCTGGATATACTCTACTAGACAAGAACAGGAACAAGAATATCAGGAGAGAACTCAATATCTGCAAATCAACAAATAAAAATATACACCAATACAGAAATGCTGGAAGGAATATGGAGGTCAGATACAGGAACACCACATTATGAAATTAACATTAAATTATAAGGATAGAAGATATGTTGGCCGACTTAAGAAGAGGTGGGTACAACAATTCTAATTCATGACATTTGGAACTGGCCATGCAAGGCTTAATCCCTGAAAATGATGATGACAACGAGTATGATGATAATTAAATTAGTTTCCACACATTCAGCAATATCGCAGAAATTATGAAAGGTATAAACAATATACCCTTACCCTTTTTATTCTTTATCTTATTAGGAACAAAAAAGTTTATTAGGACACTTGTTGTAGAACCGACCTGAGACAAGTTACAGAGTTACGTCATACATCTTGAAATGGTGACTTTGCACAGGCTCTCTGCCACAGATTCAGACAAAACACCTCTCACTCATAAGCTGTACATGCTCAGTAGTCATGCTGTTCCTTCATTTAAAATCTTACGGACTAGGATATATGAACTTATACCCCTCCACTATACTGGGTGTAAAAAAATACATGCTACAAGGCTCGGTGGTAGGTAAGTGCATACTACGTGGTCATATTTTGTTAATAAACTCATGTCTGGAAACACTTTGTTTACATGCTAACATCTCTGAAATGTGGAGGAGAATATAGGCAGTATGGATCACAAAAACTAGGAAAGAAGTACAGTAAAAAAGACAATTGAAATTAAAATTGCACCCATGTCCAGAGACCCATCCCCAAAAGTCTGGCCCCCTCGCTCACCTGACCTGACACCATTGGATTTCTTTGTACATGGAAACCGAGACTCCCATGGAGACACAACAAGATCTTATGGCACGAATTCAGGTAGCAGCTGGAGTCATCCGAGATATGCCAAGAATATTTCCAAGAGTTCGACATGACATAACCAGGAGATGCACAAAATGTATCGAAGTTGGTGGCAGCCATTTAGAGCATCTTCTGTAGTTGATTAAAATAATGTTTACTTGCAGTATTTCAATTGCCTTTTCAACTTCTTTCCTAGTTTTTGTGATCTGTACTGCCTATGTTTTCTTCCACATTTCAGAGATGCTAGCATGTAAACAAAGTGTTTCTGGACATGGGTTCCTTTAACAAAATATGATCACGTAGTATGCACTTACCTACCACCAAGGCTTGTAACTTTCTTTTTACATCCTGCATATGTTGTTAAAAACTTGCTACACTACATTCATTTAATACAGTTGGTATTAGCATTGTGCATTATAGGCGCTATGTTTGATTCAAGTTTGTCAAGTACAACGAAGTTCGATATTTGCCAATGTAGGAGGAGGCTGTCGTGTTTGTTCCATCTTGTTAAAAAATATTCTCTGTTCTCCCCTCCCACCCATTCATGTTTTAACCGCTTAAGCATTTTAGCACAGATCTTGCGATTAGTTTTTCATATGAAATAAGACGAAATTTTTAATGTCTTGTTATCTCTCTCATGTTCAAACATTGCAGACACTAACTGGTACAACTTCTACAAACTGAAGCACCACAAAAGCAGTATGATTGTCGCACGTGATTTGAGAAGAATGCTCAACTATGATATGATTCCAATTTTAAATCTTGTTCACATTTTTGTAAATAATTCATAAATAACATCTGAACCACATTACTGTGAATGGATATCTAGCATTCAAACACTAAAACAAAAATTATATCAACACATTAATTGTTCATATATGATTAATTAAACAGTGACTATATATACACAATTCAGATCTAACAAATATTTAAATATATTAATTAAAAAAAGTCAAATATTCCTAACTTAAATATATTAAGCTCTTCATGAAACTGTTCCCTCATTTACCTATCACAGCAGCCATAATATATATTCAGAAATTTGTCTTGTATTTCTTTAGCTCCACCTTCATGTGATGAATATTCGTCAGCTGCGCACGAGCATTTGCTGTTAATAATTTTTGGAAACGGTGATAGTACTGTACCAACTGGGTGAGAGCCAACTGCAGAAGTGAGGAACCAGTCACCAAATTGGGAAATGAAGCCAGGATCTCTCGATTCAACTCCTCCAAAGATCGTTTCCATCCCGCAGAGAAAGACTGAACAAGTGCCAATGCTTTTTCTGGAAAGAAGATATAAACTTTTAACCTTTCAGAACATTTTGCAAAATATACAGTCATTAGGACTGGCTATGTTTACTAAATTTTGAGCTCTCAAGTTCCAGTCATCACTCATCAGGAAAAATGAGAGGATTCAGAAATAGGTGGCATACCTCTTGTTGTATAGGTCTATGCTTTGTGTCACCAAATCCTATCATCGGAATTTCAATTCTCTCATTGAAGGGTACACAGGAATAACGATCAAGGTCCATTTCAGAAAGTTTCGAAAAAAAAAAATAATTTTAAAGTTTTAGTATTTAGTTATATGTGTATATAATAGAAATTGACGTGGTGGAATGTAAAGAACGATTATTTCTTATTAATTATACAATGCCATTTTGTTCTAAATTTGGATGGCAACAATGGAAAATGCAATATAAACAAACAATGTGTAAACTTCAAAATAAGAACGATCAAGTTCCAAATATGAATCTTCGAGATACATGGGATACAGCGTGCATTATAGTGAAACACCACTTCTACCTCAGACATTTAATTTGCTTTTGATCGTTTTATATATAATTTCAAAATATAATTCTCCTTTTCCTTTCATTGGTCTTGTACTGCAGGACTGCAGAACTGCTTCTTTATTTGAAAGTCATTGAATGTTGCCGTTTTCAAATCTAATAATCCTTGGCGCTACAGCTCATGACCGACCAGCCAGTTGCTGGCCTCACGTCCACATGCCGAAACACAGGTGGACGATCATCTAATCAGAATGGAGGTACCGTGTGGTTAGCATGATGATCCCCCAGCCATTATAGCTGGCTTTTGCAACCGGATTTCGCTACCAATCATAGCTCCCCAAGTGCATCATGATACTGGGTGGGCACCGGTCCCATACACTGGCCAAAATTTCACGAGAAAATTTCTTTCCCCATGAGGACTCAAACCAGCACGCATTCTGTAATGCGAGTCTTAGGCAGAACGTCTGAGACCACAACGTCACAGTGCAGGACTTGAAATATGTCATCATATAAAGCAGTTGAACATTTTCAACTCTTTCGCATTGTTCTTCTTCTGATTTCTTTTTAGTGGCTTGAAATATAATTAAAATAATGTTAGAAAATGGCTATTATAGATTAATTTGGATGTTTAATAGCATTTGAAATTAAAATGCTATAAATAAAATTAAAGATAAAATAATTTTGACAAATAAAATAGAAACTCACTATATAGCTTTCATATCATCCGCTTGATGATAATCAGGAACATATTTTTAGTACGGTATCTTATTTTACATTGTAGATTGCAATGGACCTCTAGGCGAAAGGGCTTTCTTTTTGCAGTAGCTATTCAGAAATTCTCCCCATCCATAAAGTACTTCTTCTATCTTGTAATCAACTATGAAGAATGGTTCAGGTTCCTTCCTAGGATTAGCAATCTCATGTCACATAGTCATCAGGAAACTCACATCTTATCTTCTGGTTTATAAATTCTACATTATTATTGCACTTGAGGTACGAATGGCCTCTTATTGGAAATGTTGCCAACAAACAAAATTTCTTCACTATATGCACTAAGAAATGGAAAAATCGAATCACAATAAAATTTGTTATTCTGTCATCAGCAGGATTCATAGAACATATTGAATTTACGCATAGAGTCAGGCAAAATTTCAAAACAGGAATACCACAACATTAAGCATACTTCATCATGCGCTTTGTTCGAAACCGTTCTGGACTTGAAAGGTATCCAAACATTCAGAACACTTTACCTCATACAAAGTATCTCTTTTCCTCTTATGTAGTTCATTTTGAGTCGCTGTCGTTTTTGCCTATTCAAATTGTGTACCTGAGTTGCATCTTTATAGTTGTTTATTTCTAATTCAAGTTGAGATATATTGGTTCTAAATTTATCGCAAATACATGCGTCACTTCTGAAATACCCAAAACTTATGCTGACCTCATAGTATTTACAATGATGTCCTGTCAGGTGAGCATTCTATGTAGCACAGGAAGCCATTGGATTTCATTCACTCATTAATCTACTACTTTCTATAAGTAAAATATTCTGAGAACATCTCAATCCTCAACACTTAAACAAGCGTCTTCTGTAATGTATTTGACTCATGATCTGTATTCTTTTTGATGAGTTAGAAGTACATCAAAAAATTTTATTTTCTTTGTACTAGCATTCTGCATAGCTATATTCTCTGTTATTTCTGATACCTCCATTTCACTTATGACTTAATTTTAAGACAACATCTGGAACAACTAACACAAGCCTGAAAGAATGTCCATGAAACAAGCTGCAAATAAGACCTTGTTTACTTTAGTGCAAAAAATAATCATTGCATTCTTACTCAACAGTGCAAAAAGTAATGAAATTGTCATCAGTGGCGCAGCCAACGGGTGGGCCAGGTGGGCCTGGGCCCAAAAAAATTTATGAATTTTTAGTTTTTTTTTTTTTTTACGGAAAACACTCAACATCAAAAATAAACCATGAATCCAGAGCAATAATTAAGACACCTTATTTTATTTGGTTTATTTAGACCATGTTCTTGCTCTTGCAAATTCATTATCGGAAGCACCTCAGTCTTCAAAAATGGATATTAGTAAATGTTCGTCCCTCATTAAGACAATGATAGAAAACTTTTCAAAGCTCCAAAACGGAGAAAAATTCGAAGAATTTTATTCTAGTGCTGTTTGTATGACGGAAGTTTTCGGAATCAGTGTCTCTGCACAAGAAAAAAAGAAATCATTGATCACCTCAAATGCCACAGGCTCATGTCAGTAGATTTACTGGCATGTAAAAGAACAGGACAAAATTCCGGCACACCAGCGATGCTCATATAACCTCTGCAATTGTGAGCGTCGTTAAATAAACCATAATTAAATTAAATCAATCACCTCAGTCTCTGGTAAGAGACTATTTCGTTACTGATGATGGTGACGCTATGCTGAAAAGTTACGATTCAGAACAACAAGATAAGATTTTGCTGACAGCAAGTTTATATAATATACTTGATAATGTCATATCAGAAATGAAAAGATGGTTTGAAGAAAATTCTGTTTTCTGCGAAGCAGTATCAGTTGGTGATCCAAAGTCTTCTGATTTCATGAACTTCAAGATGCTGCCAGAACTGGCTGACTTGTATGGAACTTCAAATTTTGTGTTAAACATAAACAAGGAACTTCCAGAGAAAGTGTTCCCTGTGAATATTAAATCAAAACATGTGTGTGACCTATATTCTAAACTACAGAACATAAGCATGGGTTTGGCATTCCAGGAACTACTCCAAGTTTTACAAATTATAGGCCTACTGATCTGTCCCATCACGACTGCATCCGCAGAAAGGAATTTTTCTGCATCATGACGAATAAAAACTTATACCAAGACAGCCATGTCAAGCACAAGGCTTTGTAATCTAGCAATTTTATCCATCGAGAGGAAGAAAAGTTGTAATATGTTGAAAGACTCATCGTCAGTGGTCAACAGATTCGTGCTAGGAAATCTCGACAGCTCCAGATCAACTTATGAAGCGTTTGTATGACTCGCATGATTGTTTATCATAATTTTGCATGTTATTAAATAAGACTTCCGAGAATGAGTTTCAAAAGAGTTGACGACAGTGCCACTGTCAGGTACTTAATAAGATCCTGGCCTGTAAATGCAGTACCAATCTAAGATAATAGCTCGACCATTACCTTTCTGATTACACAAGTAGAGCCACAATAATTTTGGTGTCAGAACTGATCATAACAAAACTGATGACCGGTAGAACCAGCCATAACAACATGTTGGAAGTATCGAATATCTATAGTGGCAGTAACAAAATCAAATGATATGCAACAAAGATACTCACTCTCATGATTTTTCAGTTCATCTGCTTGTCCCTTGTCAACCAGCACTTCACCTTCCTTCACAAACCGCAATATGCCACCAAAGTGAGGTGACAAGATTTCTTCCACATATTCTGCACTGCGAGTATTGAACTGTTCACGGAAGCCTTCTGCCTCTTTAGAATTATCCCGAGTGCGTTCCTTAATGCAAACATCAATATTTTACTTTACATTTGTTTGTTTATCAACTGTCCGAAGACAGGTCTGAACCTCATTAGTGACATCAATAAAAGTGCATACACACATAGGGAACAAACAATGAACTAGTGATGAAGCGAACTTTCACTGTTTGGAGCAACATACAAATAATCAGCAAATGGTCAGGGAACATTCGTGTTTGCTGGTTATTCGCAATAATGGTAGATGATTTATTATAGTAAGTGCAGCAGTTATTATGGGCTGTCTAACAAAAATTAAGTTGAAAAATAAAGGGTGATTGTGATAGATTCCACTATACAAAAGTCGCAATTGATATAGAATAGAAGCATTGACTTGTTTAATTACTTACGTTAAATTCAGTGGGATAGTTTTAAAACTTCTGTCGAATTTCAGCAACAGACTTTGAAATGTTACTATGCAAAATAGGCTAACACTTTGCAAGAAAGACAGACTGGTGAGAAGCAATACCTGTTCATGAAAGATTAGCACTAACACTTCAATATCTGGCAACAGAGGATTCGTATACAAGTTTTATGTATTTATTCGAAGTTTCCAAACAGCCGAGTTCCATGATTTTTCCAAAAATTTCCTGGTCCCGAAATAATTCAATAAGGTTGATGCAGACTGTATTTATAATTTCTGTCACCTCAGGCAACTAAAGAAATGTTGCCCCCTCTACATAAATAATGATATATGAAAATTAGTCGAAATGAAAACAGAGAATCGAATAATCAATATTCAAATAGAATTAATTAGTAAAAAAAGAAAATAATACAAAAGAAATAAAATTAAATATAACTTTAAATGTCAGTAATGTATTACAGTACATTCAGCGATCTTCTAGAGGGGCTTGTTGTTTCACTCCTTGACTGGTGAAATAGTTACTTCATTCATTGCTCAGAATGCTGGATCTAATTTTACTTATTTCATTTCCATACTCATCAGTCATTATTTTAATTACATGGGTGCTGATCAATACTGACATTCATTTCACTTTCATTATTGTACTTATTGTTAGTTTAGAAGATGTATCACATAACAGTGACGATGTACTCACATCAGTTTTTGAAAGAATACCTCAGTCTCATTTTGAACAACTGTGTCTTACAACATAAGCACTTTTTGTTTCTTTTCTAATTATTTTAAGTTTTCACTGTTTTCTATATTCAGCCTCAATTCTTTTCATATCCGAACTTAATAATACTAATAACTTAAAACTTCATAATTTAACAACTGCCGACAGTCATTTTAAACCTGTAACTTGTGTACTAGTTCATTTCAACTGATAATAATAATAATAATAATAATAATAATAATAATAATAATAATAATAATAATAATAATAAAATTTCAGGTATTTAACCAATAAGTTACCAATTTTTGCATAGAACAAGTATTATTTTGCTTTAAGATGTTATGAGCTGCCATGTAAAAATAAGTACGGTAACTTACAAGCTTTAATTATGTGACGCACATGTGAAATAAAGCTTGTATATTATAATCAGACAACCTTACTACCTTTTACTAATTAGTTAATTAATTACATCCTGTTCGCATATAGTATAAAATAAATATTGTTCGGATATATAAAATTAATGTAAAATGTTTGTCATAAATGCACATGTGTATAAAATTTCTCAAATTTTCACAGCTTGAGTATGGTACTAATCCCAAAAATTTGCCATCCAGTGCCATGGTTCATGTTGGTCCATGCGTAAATATGGCCCTTTGTTGATGACATCTTCTTCAATCCATTCCAGTTTTGATATACTAGTACTGGTTTGTGAAACAACAAACTACGAAAAAGTGACAAATCCCATCCACAGTGAATACCAATTTCCTTTGATGTACTGACAAGCAATGGATCACATACAAAGCAAACCAAATGACTGGTTTACCTTCGCTGTACGTCCACATGTTCCGAATTCAGTCAGCAAATGCATTTGTTCATTGTTCGGTCGCTATATGGGCTTAAAACTAGTGTTGTGGGATTTAAACGATTACTTTAATCAATTAATTGATCAATTTCTGTTGTAAGATTAATCGATCAAAATATTTAATTGATATTCCTCTCTCGGAAATTGCTTACTTAAAAAGCACAATAATACTGTTATTTTTTTTATTGCAAAGCAGGTAGCGTAGGGAAAATTTTTGCACAAACACTTCAGAAAGAGATGCAAATATGAGGACAGTGACCTAGTCTACCTCTATTGAAAGTTGAAACACAATGCGAAACCCTTATTAAGTTTTATGGTTTTCCAAGAAAACTTCCACCATGTTGATAGCTCATCTTCCTAGCATATGAAATACATACTTTTCTGGGCTTGTCTCCCTCATCCATTTCAAAATAGCCATGTCTATACTGTGTGCAAGTGAGAGCATAACTACCTTCTTCTCTTTTTAAAATCTGGCAATTCAATTACAACAGGGGCCAGTCTTCTGTTTCGACCATTGTACTTTTGCAGTTGCAGTTTCTGTACTGAGTTGGTATATGAAGGTTGTGTGTTTAGTTTGAAAAAGAAAAAAAAAATCAGTTTTCTGTGGTTTGTGAAAAGTGTAAACTCCATTATATCATATGAGAATTTGAGAGGCAAACTTGGTGAAATGTTAGGATTTAAATTAAACGATCGTGGAGAAGTGCTTGACAGAAAAAAAGTTTTTTCGTGTTTAGTGATGCAGGAAACATTGTTACTAAACATAGAGCGGCACTTAATTTGGAGCATGTGAATGCACTCACATGTTTAAAATCATGGATGAAGCAGTATTAACTAGGTGAGTCTTCATACTTTTTGTTATTTATGTTTGTCTCAAAAATTCCCAGAGAAATTGACACAATAAATTATAAGCCTCGTAATAAATATGTTAATAAGTAATTAAAATAGTTGTTCTGTAATATAACAATACAATATATACAGATATACAATATTTAATACTTATGCTAATCACCTAACACAAGTTGAGTGGCTCAGTGCCAGACTTGCCTAAACCACAATTACACTGAAAAGAGTTATTCAAGTCTAAATTGGACGTCATTTTTTTTAAATAATCACATGTCAAAAGAAAATTATTTCTCTTTTACCGTAATCTAGTATGTATCTAGTTCATGTAAAAAAGTAAGTTGAAAAATATCATTAACCCAGAAATGTGTTAACTGTAAAACGAATGATAGGCAAGTTTAGCCCTAAAACAAATTATATTTCAGGCCCAAACATGTGGCATAGGCAATGTTAGGCAAGTTTGGCCCTCGTAAAAAAAATTTAAAACCCAAATAAGTGGGATATGCAAGTTAGGTTCAAAAGTATAAGACATTAAAATCATTGCAGGTCAGTGGTATGATGCCCGATTTATTGGACTAATTAACAAAGTTACGAACTATAAATCTTTGGAACACAAAGAAAAATATGGAACTCTTTATTCATTATCCCTGTCAGTTGCTTCCATGTCTGGATTGTTGAAACCTTCTCCTCTTACTTTCAGATTTCGGTAATAATGGTGGTAAATTGGAGGGATATATTTGAGTAGTGACATTAAATCTTTCTTCTTCTCTTTCGTGATTGGCCGACCTCTGGGATACAGGAGGTTCAATTTCTGAGAAAAGTTTCGCGATGGGCGCCCTCAGAGCCCTTTCCGTGCTATATCAACCACATCAAAATCTATGCAGTCAGACACACTGTATGTTTTGTAGAAAAGATTCTTGGGTTCATCTTTCCGAAACTGTAACCATCGAATCTTGAGCCATTCCACTTTTTGTTTATTTTCTGATATCTTTCTGTCTGTTATTTCATTTTCTAAAGTATCTGAACTATATAATAGTTCGCTAGTCATACGATGGACCTGAAATTTTGGATTTCTTTTCTTCGCATCAGCTATTACTCTTTCCCACTTTTCAGGAACATATACTTCGTGATAGCGTTTAGACCTCTTGATGACTCCAAAGTCTATGTCACAGATATCAAAACTGTGGCCAGGAATGAAAAATTTTTGATTGATCACTTGAAGGATTGGATGGTTTTGGCAATACGTAAGATAAGAAGAGAGCTGTTCTGCCCTCCACAGCTGTCACTATAGAGTGTAAGAACTTTGGTTGTCTGTGGGAGAAAATTGTTGATATGATTGAGAAGGCATGCCATTTCGAACTCTATAGTCATCTAAAATGACAAAATAAAATGGTACATGTGGTGACATAAGCTGTAAATTTTAGCCAAACAACAACAATTATTCGTACTTAGCACTAAGCTTGCCAAACCAACCTCATCAAGGGATTTTAATAGATTTGATTTCGTAAAAAACTACCTTTAATTATGTTTCATATGCATGCAAATAGAGCTAAACTTGCTTACATTATAAAATATTAACTGAAAATATCCAACAAAAATAGTGCCTAACCCTCTGCATTTCTTATGGGTTTTGAAAAAATGTAAGAGACAAACTTGCCTAAGCGTCACATTATATAAACTTTGCAAAAAATACAATTAAAAATAAGAAATCATCCATTAAAATATACTTATTACAAAAATTACTTACCTGATGAAGTCAGATCACCATAATTGGGTTGATAATCTTTGTCAGCATCACTGTTATCTTCAAACATGTTATGAATGGACTTCAGGTCTAACTCTTCATATGCCATGTTTGTTTGTTGCTTAGGCAACTATGTCGCACAACTTGCGTCTAGAGCCTAACCTATTCAAAAGCTTTCACTTGAGTAAATAGTTAGAATTTCGCTCGCCAGGTGGCAGTGGTGTTACAGTTTTCGTATTAATAGACTCTTTTGACGCTAGATGGCGGCAACACTAAAGCCGAAAAATAGAGATGTGTATTGTTTTATTAAGTCTTGCTGCTTTACACTCTATTCCCTGAGGAACTTTCAGTAAATATGTTAAAGGTTAAAAAATATTTGGCAAAAAATATTAATTTACAAGCTGTCCGACAGGGAATATGATCATTGTAGGTCTACTAATCAAAAGATCATTGTAGGTCTACTAATCAAAACCAAGTAACTGCAAATGGAAAGAAAAACCATAATTCTGATGACAAAATGTAGGCCTATTCTGATTTCCTGAAATATAATGATTTAACATAATATACCATTTTATGAGGTCAAACATTTGTTTGAAAATGTCGATTCCTCAACATATTCTCAAATACTTCAAAACAAAATCTCATCTAGCTCTGATAGAAATTAAAAATCAGAAGAATTCAACACACGGCAGTGATACCAAGCCGAAAAGTTATGTTTCCAATAATGTACGATGCAATATAGTCTCATAGCAACACTTCATTGGAGAGGAACAATATTTCAAGATATAATTCTCATAAATTAGATTCCACTTGTGTAGATCCCATTATGTAAAATTTATCCTCCAACAATTTGATGAATTCTGGAAAAAAAAGCTAATGAACAATTTTCTAAAACAAAAAATAGAACAATTAAAGGATATAATTAGCCACCTACCCATTATCTCCTGGCTTAGTTGCTTCATAGGTGGTGCCTTCTCGGTATCACTTGTGACCTGTCTTCAGACAGTTGACTAAACAACAAGAAAACAAGGGATCAAGATGTAAAAACCAAGGATATAATATGCCTTTACTGAAATCAGACATTTTCCCTAGGACTGGTATTTAATTTTAATATTAGGATAAATTACTATCTCGGAAATTTCAAGCTCATAGGGAACTTGCACTCTAAATATCATGCAGTCGAATACAGGGGCGTTTTAAATGAAAATAATACTAATTGATCTTATTTCTCATTACGAATGTCATAACAATAGAAACTTGTTAAAACTAGGGTTGCCATAATGAAGAAACAAAGAAACCAGTACATGATTCACATGTCAATTTGATCGACAGGAAAAAACGTAGGAATTTATAAGAAACTTATAATTTATTTTTCAAATTAATATCACTTGTTTACTTAATGTGGATGAGACTGGCCACTTCAGTAATACATTTTACCTTATCTAGCACATTATTTGGCATGCAATTTACATTATTACCATTTATTTTAGCACCACACCATTCATGTCTGTATATCACCGTCACAGAACCTCTCATACTTCTCAGAACTGTGAAGAGAAGGAAGGATGAGTTTGTGAAGCTAACTGCAATTTACATTTACCATATTATACTCTATCTGCAGATGTGTTTACTAACTTAAGTGATACCGTAATTTGTTTCTTTCTTGTATCCACTGACTATTCATCAAAGAAAATGATCTTTGAACATTGGTATTATATCCACATAGAGAGAAATAACAATTCTACCATTTGCAGCTGTTCTAAGTACTGCACCACGGAAATACAACTGCGACAAAAATTTATCGAGATTTCGTGTGAAATCATATTTTTAGAAATTTCCTCTTTGTTGTGCAGTAGGAAAAAATTAAATTTTATCACCTAGTCAGACAGAAGGCTCTTACTGAGTTCGTAAGACGTATTATCTTGCACCCATTTGAGTATCATTTGAACACTATCTTACAAATTACTGCATTTTTCCAGATTTCTGTCCGACTTCATTCAAAATCGTGGACATCAGTCTTTTCTCCCTACACTATAAAGCCATGGACTGTCTGCGGCATATGGCAGCCCTTTGTTACAACCCAATTCCAATTAAATTTAATGCATTTTCTCAATTCTCTTCATCAGATAAATCAGATCATTTTGAAGGGATATGTGTTTACATTCACAAAAATATACAAGTAAGCTCTTGAAGGATGTTTAATTTACATTCAAACAATATAATTTATTGCAAACAATAAATGCATAATATTCTAAATTGCAAAACTTTAATTAATAATATAATTTGTTTATATCTACATTTTATACAGTTATATTACTGAATCATCAATCAATGCAGAGAACTTAAATTGTACAACGAGAAAGTGAACTGGGCATCAGCAGAAATATTTAAATGTTCCTTATTAATGTTGGAATATGTCTTGAAATGTTTGTGAGATGCCACAGAAACTAGTGAAATGCCATAAGTACGCCTCAAAATTGATGTTTCTATTTCGATAAATAAGATAAATTGATGAAATGAAGAAACTGCTGTAATGGAATTGAAAACTGGCAAAGCTATAGGAAGTTTTACAGGTTTTCCCAATTGCAGGGTCATGGGGATTGTGTCAGTCTTCAGTCTGGGCATTGCACACAAGTATCTTTGTGGCTACTCCGTGCCGAAAGTGAGTGTAAGCTCACGTCTATCACGTGTGTTGTGGGGGAAAGGCGTCATAAGACACAGCTTCTCTCTGGTGCTGACCAGCCTGTACAGCTACCACAATACCCCTGATGTATGGGACGATCCCCAGCCAGAGTGAGGATTTTGATTACTTAAGAAATGATCTATAAAAGACCCAAAAAGGGAACAACTGGATAATACCCACGGCAGAGCAATGTCGATAGTCGACATTACTCGCTGGCCACTAGTCACCAGGCCGTACCAAGCCGTGCCAAACAAAACACAATCAAAATGGTGGTAGTAAAATTCGCGATTATATTCTTAAATAATTCACTGCATTAGTCAAGTGCAAGACTTCTGGCTTCTGTTGCATTCAAACAATTATAAAATACGATAATTTTGTCCAGGGAGCATCCGTTTTTGATGCAAAGATAATTTGTTTGGCTTGTTTCTTAAATAAAATTACGAAATGGCGTTCCTGTGCTTAACATTTAATAAAAAAAGAAATATAGCAAAATTGTTTTGTCTCGAGACTCTCATCTAATTCACGTAATAGGTCAAGTAATCTACTTCAATATATTTGCGCAAATATATCTTGTAGCTAACAGTGGTGCTATCTCTCAGTAATGTTCAGAACGAAGGAGGTAGAGAGAGAAAAGAAACAAATTTCTCCCTCCAACGACACCACACACCAATGTCGTGTTCTTATGTTGGCAAGATTGTGTATTTACTTAAATTTGGTGCTAAACATAACGGCACAGTTCAAAGATACCGTGGGAATTCTCCAGTTTAGCGCCAAAATGTTATACTATAATGACTAGAACCCGGAATTTTAGGTGCTAAAAGTTAATATTGTTCCTCGCTATAGTTTAATATAAAAGTCATGCCTCCACTTCATTGAAATGCTATTCTTGTCATTCAGTATTTTCCCTTCGGTACTGCTAAAGGTCTCTAATCCTCTTAACCACCACTTACAAACTAGCGCACGATTTACAAGATCATTGCCATACCTCTACTTCATTGAGATGCCATTCTTGTCATTCAGTATTTTCCCTTCGGTACTGCTAAAGGTCTCTAATCCTCTTAACTACCACTTACAAACTAGCATACGATTTACAAGATCATTGCCATACCTCCACTTCATTGAGATGCCATTCTTGCCATTCAGTATTTTCCCTTTGGTATCGTTAAAGGTCTTTAATCCTCTTAACCCCACTTACAAATTAGCACACAGTTTACAAGATCCATTGCTCAGTCCTTCTTCTGACTCTGTTGTCTATTATTACATATCAGACTCTTGTGAACTAAGCTTAAAACTTTCCTCATGGGCACTAGGCCTACTTCTATTCATCTACACTCAGTGACATTAACTTTTAGCACATAAAATTCTGGGCTCTAATAATGACCTAAAATGCTGAAAAAACAGACCTAAAAACAAACAGTCCTATACATAAGTAGTCAAAATACAACCTTAAATTAACAGCTCTTCAGACTGTCTACTATGGTATTCCCATATAAAAGTATAAAAATTTCCCACACGAACACAAATTTTCCCACAACCTACAGTGTGAGCTATAATAAAATAATTAATTAGGTCATAATTAAATGTTCAGCTACAATAAAAGAGAAGGGTGGATGTACCAACCACCAAATCTCCTCCACATCTAGCATAGTGTATCCCAATAGCGGAAACTAAAATGGATGCTGGTGACTTCAAAGGTGCTCTAGTTCAATTCTTTTATTTGGAAGCAAAGAGTACAACTTAGCTGAGAGCTTCATGTGCTATTCTATTCTCTTCTTCCTTTTGACATGACTATCGAAAAAATACTTCGAAGTTCTGCATTTGAATGAGGTAGTGTCAGTACTAATTTTGCGAGTTTTCCTATATAGGGAAATTTTACTTCGTCATTGAAGACTAGCTTAAATTACTAAAAAAAAATTACACGACTACTATGAAGTAGCCAATGTGTGTTATCACCATTTAATTTGAGAAAAATTCGTTCCAGCACCGGGAATCGAACCCAGGACCTCTCAGCTCTACCCGCTGAGTGCTCTTTCCAACTGAGCTATGCTGGGACACGATCCACGGTGCCGGCCGAACTCCTCTCATAATGTTTTACAGCCTTACTACCTGCACTTTAGACAATGTAAGTCATACATGCAGGAGCGCATATTTAAATGACTTTATGGCCATATTCAACATCAGTTTGTGAAAACTGCTAACAGTTAATAGCTATATCACATATTCATTATATATGAGGTCTCGCCTACCTCATCCTGACATTGTATACACACGCCCAGGAAAGATTCAACTGTTACATGGGAAAATGCCAAAAAGGTGACACTACAAAAACATTACATTACAATGTTTTTGAAAGAGGCTTATGCTATCTTTCGAGAGGAACAGTTCAGGCTTTTCAAAGTTTTGCAGTTTGAAACTCAAAAATGTCCTCTTATTGAAGGATATACCATGTGATCAATGCAGATGTCATTTACATGAACACTTCATTTTTAAATTGAAAGCACTAAAAATAATTTATTCTGAAGAATTCTGGAAATTTACGCTAAGTAATGTTTCATTAAATTCTGCATGTTGATAGAACTCTTGCTGGAAGGTCTGGGGAAAAAGATTCAGAGGCAGACTGACTTTGTTCTTGAAGGAAGGCTTTGTTGATGAACTTCGAGATATTGTAATTAACTATTTTCCAGAAATGATGTGACATGTCAATCTGAAGAGAATTCAAACCATGGTATTTGAAAATGACAAACTGGATTATAATATTTGTATATTACAGGTGGACTTCTCAGTGTGATTCAGTTGTGAATACCAGGATGAAATACAAAGTGCTTTATGCATAGGCAGAGTTATGGGAGAGGGGGAAATGGGGGGCGGGGCACTGCCCCCCCAAACTTGTCTGAACTCTTTTTTTTTTCCGGTTAACGTTAGAAATTATTGAATTCAAAAGATCTAAATTTAGATCTTATTTGCTTTTGTTTGTGATTAAGTTTCTGTGCTTAAATTGACGAATTAATGTCTTCAGATCGTGTGCCTGCACTATAATTTTATTTTAAATTTCTGAATGTATAAGAATTTCTATAGGCCTACCTCATTTGAGGAATGTTTCTTTTGTAACTGCCTGTGTTACAAGTCTGCAGGTGTTCAGACCGCTACTTGGAGATGATGAATAACATACTGCACAACAATGCAGAAAAAAGAAAAGTGATCCCGGTATAATGTTTAAACTTAAATACGAGATTAAATAAAATAATTAGAGTTTACATTTCATATGATATCTTCAGGAAGGTAAGCTTCATATAAGGAAGTTTCTGTTAGCACTGTTACGTAGTTTTATTGATGCATGCTTGTGTTTCTGTATGATAGAGAAAAAGAGGGAGATTGTTTTAAGTTATGCCCTGTTAGACCTATAATATGTAGTAGACCTACAGTTCAAGCTCTATACAACTCGGTCCGAACTATCACAGATATGGATGTAACACTGTAAGAAACATGTCCTCCCAAAAATACTTGTATTAAATTATCATATACTGATGTCTGATCAGAAAGAGAAAAAGGAATTGGTTGGGTCACTGGTTGAGAAGAAACTGCCTACTGATTTTTTTGTCCTACAGAATAACCATTAATAACCAATAATATCCATTAATAACCATTGCCTACTGAAGAATGCACTGGAAGGAATCGTGAACGGGAGAAGAGTTAGGGACAGAAGAAGATATGAGATGATAGACGATATTAAGATATGTGGATCATAGGCAGAAGTTAAGAGGAAGGCAGGAAATAGGAAAGATTGGAGAATGCTGGGTTTGCAGTGAAAGACCTGACCATCAGCAGAACACTTATGTACCACAGTCAAGCTGTAACAGGGGGAGGAAGTAAATGATGTCCCCCACAACCCCATTATATGGGAATTCTGTGGTTTTACTTTGTCCCAGCCAAGGAAACGGTTCTCTCTCCGCCTATGGCTTTATGGTCTAGGAGAAGAATCCTTTTGTTTACAGCTGCTACATTTTTCATGGATAAATGCAAGATGTTTCAAGTCTGTTTTATTTTTATTTATCAGAGCTTCCTCAAATTAGAGGCTGCCATTAGACAAAGCATACAATACAATACAATAGAAGATGAGAGCTAAAAGAGTAAGAAAAAAGGCAAACAAATACACAAACAATGGCAGTTTACAGAAGAAAAAAAAAATTCAAGTAAAGAATCAATGAAAGCTAAGAAGGAAAAAGAAAAATGATAATGGTGCGTCAATTTTTTTTCCATACACTGAATTAGAGTCCATATACGTGGTTCCGTAAAAGTTTGACTGACTCTTTAATTATGAGGAGGGCCAGTTCGTTCAGAAACGATTTGTGCAGTCCTAGGGTCTTACAGAATTGAGAACAGAAGTTGGGTATCGTTCCTCTTGCTCCAAACATCAATCCCATAACACTGATATCGTGAAGTTGGTATTTATCTTTATAATGCGGGATGGTTGGAACGTAGATTGCTCGTTTCTCCTCATGTATGTCTTTGGGCTGTCCTTTGTATGTTTCAAACCTGATGGTGGAGTCGATTATCATACCCTGAGACAGGGATTCGCTAATGGCGATTATGTCAATTCGTCTGTTACTGCCATTGTCGGCGGTTCCGTGGACTTCTTCATAGACGGTGTATTTTAGTTTTCTAAGGGCATCGGCCAATTTAGTTCTAATTGCATGGTGCCTATTTATATACAATGTTTCGCCATAAGGGCAGGCTCCCAGGACATGTCCAAGGGTTTCTATCTCACTGAGGCATCGCCTGCAGTGGCTGTCCTGAGACCTTCCGGGTATGGCTCTTACAGCGCTTATGTTGGCAGTCATCTTGATAGCCTCCTTCCATTCACCGCTAGTCATTCCATCGGGCTTAGTTATCCATTTGTTAGAGGGAGTGAATTCACTGTACAGAATAACGCCTTTTCCCTTTTGAGGTAAGTTGCACCATGCGTTGTACTCTCGCTGGCGTAATTCGGTCCTAATTTTTCTGGTGTTTATTACTCCACTCGTAGAAGTTAGGTGTTCAGTTTCATTGATTTGAAGGTTGTTCAAACAGGTTGTTCCTCCGTTAGACATCTAGTGTTGTTTATGTACATATTATTACACATATTCAACTTCATGCAAGAGTTGACGTGTTGCAAGTAGGTTTCCCAACGTGCGCAGAAAATACCTAAGCCTTTAAATTTTTTGTTGGAATACAACATATTGTCTGGAATATCTCTAGGAAGTTGTAGGATGTCCTTAATTGAGCTTTTAATAAGAAGATCTACATCTTTGAGGAACTTGACAGGTAATTTATCGGGAGGGGTTGTTTGAAAAGGGTATACAAGCTTCGGACAAATGAAGGAAGAAACCACGTTGTATTTTTGGTAAGGCTGGAGCAAGGGTGAGGTGGTCAGACATTCTAACTGAGATCGGAGGGCTTCCATAGTTCTCGCGGAGTCGAAAATGGTTTCGTCATTGTAAGTTACTCCAAGATATTTGACGGTTTCATTGATGTCTAATGCGGGCATTTCTGTAGTGGAATCGAGGTAAATAGAAGATGTATTAAGTTTGCCGTTTACAATAGAGATGCATTTAGATTTTTTCGCGTTAATCTCCAATCCAATTTCATGAAGTCTTCTAGTTGCTATTTCGGCAATATGTTTGGCAGCTTCAGAGTCTTTCCCAACAATTACCATATCATCAGCGAAGCTCAGAACGGTTACATTGGGAAGACCTGATACGAGCTTAAAACCATATTCTTCAGCAAGTTCTTCAGAAGTAAGTTCATGAAGGTGTGATCCGTCGCGATGTTGTATAATGAAGGCGATAAGGGTGAACCTTGCATTACACCTCTTGATATTACTATAGGTTCCGTTTTTCTGTAGTTAACCTTGATCTGAGTGGTATTAACTTCCTGTAATTTAGCGATAAGTTCGGCTAAGGGAGATGGCACATTGAGAGGAGGATAAAGTGTTTCTCAGATGGAGGTGGCCAATATTGTCAAACGCCTTACGAATGTCCAAGAATACCAAGGTGATGTTCGTTTTTCTGGATTTGGCCTCTTTTAAAATAGAATTAAGTAAGGAAGTGTTTATTAAAGTACCGGGGCTGTTTATGAATCCACATTGGAACTCGTGAAATGTAACAATTTTCCTAAGATGTTTGTCGAGTACACGCTCGATGATTCTTCTTAATATGGAACAAATGGTAATTGGTCAGTAACATCGCCTCCTTTGTAGATTAATATAGTCCGTGCTTTTGTGAGACATTTCTTGATGATATTGATTTAACTGCCTAGAAGAGGAGTTGTGTGGAGTTTGTCTGACAGGAGACTTCTCTGTGGCGATGGGATCCAAAATAACGTCAGGACTAACTAACGATATTAAAGTTGTATCATTGTGTTCATTGCTACTATGTTTTTTATTTTGCCAGTTGGGCTGTCTTTCGACTATAGCAATCCTATGTTTTTCCGGATGGGCACGTGCTATATGAATTTAAATGCCATGTTGTCCACAGTGGGGGCAAGGCGTAGTAGAGGAAGGCATGCGCGTACATTGTGAATTGCATTGAGTATTATCCTGTGTAGAAGAATTTTGAGTGCAGTTAGGTTCGTTATATAATGTTAAAACAGGAGATGTCTCAGAGTTTAATTTGCAACTCATTGTATATGATCATAAATAAAATTAAAAGACTTTGTAGAAGCTAAGAAGAAATCATAAAGTTGTTCCATGTTTTCTAATTATTATTTTACACTAGATCATAGCTTTTTCCTGTTATATTTAATATGCACGTATACAGAAAGAGTTATATAATTTCCGCTCACTTTGTATAGCTGTTCGCATTCATTTACTCGTTTCATCAACTGAATTATATGCAGCAACCCATTATTAGCTGGAGGAGGAATAATCATGGCAATGAGATTTCTTCGAAAATTCACAACAATATCTTCAAGATAGGGCAGTTATAACAGAATTTAAGTGTTTTAAAAGAAATAGCTTGATTCTTGAAAAGTGAATGAATATACAGTAAATAAAATGAAAACGTAACATATTTCAGAGTTGTCCTTGGTTACAAGCGTAAACAGATTGTAGCAATGTCTTCTTTTAATATTTAAAACACTATCACATAATGAAAAACACTCCTAATATTTTCAGGAAGCACTGACGCACTATTTCACCAATACACAAAATATCCACCAGAATCTTCGAAGAAGGAAGCGTTAAAATTGAACTAATTACAAGGATAAAGATATTATATTTGTCATGATCAACTTTGTAACAGAATATTTATGTTGGAAAGGGATTCACAACAGCCTGCTGAAGAAGCAATTTGGCGTGATGAACCAGCTTTTGAATTTAAGAATAAGTACATTGTTAGGTTGATGCAGTTCCTCTCTGATAACACAAGAAACAATTCAGTTGAAAATACTTCGTTACGTCTCACAGGAAAGATGTGATAGATGATGTGGGCAGTAATGTGAAACGCTTAGTGAGGCAAAAAATTATAAATAAAAGAAATTCCAACTTTGTGCAGTGTGCAAAATATTTTCCTGATTTGGCAACACAGCTATACCGTAAACTTGTATTTTCCACATTAATAAAGACGATATCAGAACTGAAATAGAAAAGGCAATCCATGGAACACAGTGGCCAAATTTTTAACATTGATAGTTTAGCTGAATTTTGATAGTAGTCTTACAAAAGCAATATGATGGTGGACTTCAAGTATCCCATACGTGACAATAACATCTTAATTAAGTAACCCGAGTAATAGGGCTTGCACTAAGAATCTAAATGCACTCTGAATCTCCTGAAGTGTCCTGCTAAGTCTCATAACAAGCCAAATTTTTTTGCAACTATTTTACTAGCTGCTAGAGCAGGGGCGGCTCTACAACAAGAACTGCAGAGCTGCAGAACCGCCATTTAAATGGACCTGAAAAAAAAATAAAAATGTAAAACATGCTTTTATGTAATCTACTTCACTGTTTCATTTATTTTTCCAATTCATTCTCCTTCGATTCGAGATTTTACTGTCTGTAGGAGCCTTGAACTGCTCGAGAATTTTAGCTGTAGTGTACTTTTCAGATCTGTGATTGGCAGTTCCTGAAGCTCAACGTAGGGTAGTCGGCAGCAGAAAACTGGTTTTCTTCACCGTCCCATAAGACTGCATTAGAGCTGCAACCGAAGCAGCTCTCTCCGAATATACAAGAGAACCGCCAACACCCTCATCTCTTTATGACCTGCGTTAGAACACATAGGCTTCTGGACTACTGTATATCATTACAGTTCCAGTGTGTTATAGTACTGTGGGTGGTGTGATGTGATTAGTCAGTGTGCCTAAGGAAATATTTGATATTAAAAATGAATTAAATGAAAACCTAATCGACCAACCCTTTTCGAAATTAAAAGAGAAATTGCATGTTAACTCAAGAAATTAGGACGTTCTACACAAAGTTTAAATATTAAAATTTCTGGAAAAAGTCGAGGAAATCATGTAGCTTACTAGTCATTTTAATACCGAAATGTGTAATGGACACGATTGTTTTTTTGCTGCGCCCATGAAAACGCTTTCTCCCCCACCCGTGTATTCTGTTTAGAGGAGAAAATACATGGACAAACACCGGAGTGAAGGATTTAGTTAATTTGACTTAAAAAACTAGAAAAGCTTGTGGGGCACATCTCCACTACGTGACTAGTTGTACCAGGTGGGAGAGGTGTAGCGCACGGATGGTTGGAGTACAATTTCGGGTGCACAGTCAACTTCGAGAAGGGGCTGTAATTACACGCGTTACCCGATTTAGATGCAATAAACAGCATGCGTTTGCTAAATACACTACTTTTCATGCAGAACTGCCAACCTTTGTAACCGCGGGCCGCTACTGTGTTAGAGTAATTATTTCAAAATAAAATGTGCTTTTTTACCTTAAGAGACCTTTGCACAGCCTTTACAGAATACATTATTTTGCAGTACACTAGATAGTATGCGAACATCTATAACCTCATTGGTATCACTAACACTGTGTTCTTGTTTCAGAGTTTCATTTTAGAATCTTCAAGTTTCTTTCCTGATGCACAGCCACTTTTACAGATTCACTATGACCACATGCTAGAGGGTTGTAGGTTAGAATTCACATTACTAACAGTGTTCTTACGTTTACCAACATTTCTTCTCTTCTTAAATACGAAATGGCGTGCCCAAGCTTCACAATTAATTTAAATACTTTCAAACTACTTCTATAACCCATATTGTAAGAAAATATCACAAAATGCACATCTATAAACCAACTCAACTGTAACCATGATCTAGGTTGTAATGTACAGCACGTGTATAACGTCACAACCATTGTAAACAAACCGTTGCTACGAAACAAAGCACAGGACGCTAAACCAGGTGTGCCAATACATATAAATTCCCTACAATGAAAAAATTTCGCATATAAGGCGCAAAATTTGAAACATAGTAGAATGCCAGACGAACAGGAGACACACCCACTTTAAATGTCGCTGTCCATTTAAACCGAAAAAAAAAACCATACTTAGGAATCAGATACACACTTAAATCAAGGCTCATCTGAAAGATAAAGCTTCATAGATCAATAAAACAGGAAAAAATGAAAAATTCAAGATTTTTTGGCTTTCTGGGTCCCTTAAGTTTTTGATCTGGTTTCAATAGTTTTGTTTTGACAAGGTTATTCAAGTCAGGTGTTATGCATTTTATTACTTTAGTTTTATCAAGTGAGATTTCATTATTAAACTATATCCCTAGATATTTAATATGTTCGTTTTTTGAGGTAATTGAAGCAATAATTGATCCTTCTAGAGTGGTGATTTTTCCTTTTCGTAAGACAATAGATTTACTTTTTAGAGGATTGAGATTTAATCCTCTTTCTGAAAGGCTGGTGTCGGTATGTTGTGTTCTTCTTATTGTCAAGTGACAGAATTTTGAGGTAAAATTGGACAATACTCATTTTGTACATTTATACTGCAAGAATGTGTAGTATGTATCTTACATTTTACATTGCATTAAACCACAAAATTGGCTTTGCACTGAATATTTTCGTACTGGTTTCATCATCTTTTTTTTATAGAAACAACAATCTCAACTTTATTACCCCATCTTGTGATAATATGTGTTGCATTGGTTGCATATAAGGAAAAAGTTGCTTGAGATCCTTCAATTTGGCTTCTGTGATTTTTCTTACTTTTGGATATAAAGTACTGGGCCCACCCCTCTCTTTCCAATGAAGGGCGACCTTTCTTTCACCACACTCTTTCAGACCTCAATGTTACCCACTTGTATTTTAATTTCATTATCATTGGTTGACTACTCTATATTCTATACGTAGACATTGAGTTTGTAACCATTCTTCTTCATATACAGTATGTGTATATACAACATCTTTCACCCAATCAGCAAGAGACACAAAACCATTTTTCTGCAGTCTTATAAAGACCCATAAATTCTTTCTTCTTTGTCTTTTGTAATATCTTCAATCAGTGCTAGTAAATTGTGATTTACATTTTTCATATGCAGTTTGCGAAGGAGGGATTATTTGATCAATTCCTTTCATAATAATTTTTTATCCAAAAATTTGTCATAGGTGCTCTAGTGGAATGATACGTCTTCTATTCTGTTGGCTTTAGTTGTAATTATTTTTGTATGTTTCCATTTTTTGACAATATTCCAACCTGAGTACTGTGTTAAACAGCTTAGTGATGTGGTATAGGTACTGTCTTACAGGACATTATTTTCAAAGCAAGATTATTTATTTTGTCAGATCCCAGAGCTTTGAACGATTTTAGAGTTTTAATTACCAGTATCTTCTTTTTTCTGACGGAGTAGTGTAAGGTAGGCCTATACTAATATTTTCTATGAAATAATTTATTCATTAATGTTCAATTCATGAATAGAGGGTTCTCTAAATAGTCCCTTAAGTACTTTCCAAGAGCTTCAGTTTTGTTCATAAGTTGACAGTAGATATTCCAATGAATTCTGAAGATATATTATTTTATAGTTGGTTTACTAAGATGTTTTGTGATACACCAAATATTACTAGAGGGTCCGGCATATCGAATATGAGCCTCAAATTTGTTTATTTTTATCTCATTTGTTTTCCCATAGTCTGTTTTTGAGATTACCATATAGCCTACATTTCTGTCAGCCTCTGATCTAGTTCTTTGCCACTATTTCTGGCTTTTGATTTTTGTAGGCATAAATACTTAATTCCTGGATTTGTTTAGAATGAATAGTCGTATCATTTTGTTGCTATTTTGACTGCAAATTTAATAGTTGATATATAAGTACATATCCATTGCGATATCCAAATCTTCAATTCACGTAGGATTTATAATTCCAGGAATGGAAATGACTTTGTAAGTTTTACAATCATTGTCAGCATCACTGTTAACTTTTATTGCTGCTGAGGCTGAAGAATAGTGCAAGATAAGAATAACAGGGTTATGATCAGAAGTTAGAGCTACTATTGATTCTGCATAAAGTAATATCATAACGTAACTATATGAATTACTGCAATATCCAATAAATCATATCGATGACTGATGTATGGAAAACGTGTAGGTTGAGATATAATATTGCAATGATATTGAGTTGAATGATCAACAACTATTTCTTCACTGAAAGTTGTGATTGATGAATTCTAACTTATATTCTTGTCCCGTGCCGTGACGTCACAGTCTAAGGCATCCTGCCTAGGACTCGCGTTACGGAATGCGCGCTGGTTCGAGTCCTCATGGGGGAAGAAATTTTCTCATGAAATTTCAGCCAGTGTATGGGACCGGTGCTCGCCCAGCATCGTGATGCACTTGGGGAGCTACGATAGGTAGCGAAATCCGGTTGCAAAACCAGCTATAACGGCTGGGGAATCATCGTGCTAACCACACGATACCTCCAATCTGGTTGGATGATCGTCCACCTCTGCTTCGGCATGTGGGCATGAGGCCAGCAGTCAGCTGGTCGGTCTAGGCCCTTCACGGGCTGTAGTGCCACGGATTTTTTTTTTAACTTATATTCTTAGTATTAAAATCCCCAGCGTGCATATAGGCCTAAATATTTGAAAGAAAGCAAAGTAAATAGAGATATGATTTTAATGATGTCAAATTCGGGGAACAGTAAATGTTTCCAATTTGCAGATTTGTGTTCTTTATAGGAATTTCTATAAAGGAAGCTTCTAGATTGATGAATTAAGATGTTGGGAATGGCCTTTAATGAAATGAAGATTTCACTGCTATAGCAGTGGCACTCTGTGGTGTTCTTGGTCCGTCATTTCGATATATAACATAATTTCTTATTGTCAATCATCTAATTGCAGTAAGATGCATTTCATTTATGAGAGATATGTTAATACAGTTTCCTTCACGAAAATCTGTTAATATAAGCTTTTTCAAAAGTAAGAGGTAATTTTAATTGTTCATATTTCACTGAAGAACTGTCAAGTTATTCACATAGAATACTTCGCTGTATTACTATTAAACTACGTATTTTTTCCTTTCTTGACTAGTTTCGATGTGAATAATTTCACAGGGAGCATTACCTGAAAAACTAGACTGGCATAATACGAGGCATGTTCTTAAAGTAAGTTCCGTTTTCAATTATAGCCGTCGCATCGCTGCAATCGTTATTTTGTGCATGTGTGTTTTCTTCTTCAGTCCTCAGGCAAGCTGTGCATGCAGTTTCAGAGCTTCAGTCTGTGTGTGTGTGGTTAGTTGTGATCAATTGAAATGTTTAAAGTGATCAAGTACCCTGCCGACTATGAGATGCAATCTGTTATCCATTTCTTGAATGCGAGAAACATCAAACTAGCTGACATTCATCGTCAACTTTGTGAGGTGTATGGTGATGATTTAGTGATGGAATGGTCAGGAGATGGGTTAGGAAGTTCAACAAGGACCGCGCCTCTGAGCATGACGAGCAGCGTAGTCGGCCATCTTTAATCAATGATGATTTGGTGTGTGCTGTCGATGAAAAAATTCATGAGGACAGGAGGTTCACAATTTCTTTGCTTTCCATGAATTTTCCACAAATGTCGCGGAGTGTTCTCTACAAAATTGTGACAGATCGATTACAATATCGAAAATTGTGCTCACGATGAGTACCCAAGGTGCTCACCGAGGAACACAAAACCAAACGAGCTTCCAGTGCATTAAGCTTTCTCACAAGTTACAGTGAGCAAGATGATGAGTTTCTTGACCATATCGTGACTTGGGTGTCTCACATGACACCTGAATCGAAGCAGCAGTCCATGGAATGGAGGCACACTGCATTGCCAAGGAAAAAGAAATTCAAACAAACCATGTCAACACGCAAGATCATGTGCACTGTTTTCTGGGACAGAAAAGGAGTCCTACTCATCGAATTCTTGCCTCGGGGTGAAACCATTAATAGAGAAACCTATTGTCAGACCTTGAAGAAGCTCCATCGCGCAATTCAGAACAAGAGATGTGGGATGCTGACCGACGGAATTGTGTTGCTTCATGACAACGCTCGGCCACACACAGCTCATGAAACCCAAAATCTCATCTCGAAATTTGGCTGGGAACAAATTGACCATCCCCTCTACAGCCCGGATTTGGCTCCAAGTGACTTTCATCTCTTCCTGCACCTCAAGAAGTTCCACGGTGGTCAACGTTTTGATGGCGACAATGAAGTGAAAACAGCAGTGTGGGAGTGGTTCGCATCGCAGGCGGGCGAATTCTACAATGAGGGGATAGAAAGACTTGTGCCATGACTCGATAAATGCCTCAATAATGGTGGAATTATGTTGAGAAGTAATTGAAGTGTGGGGAATACGATGCAACAAAAATGGTTTGTAAATATCTTCCCGTTTACTTATTACACCCTTTTGGAACTTACTTTAAGAACACGCCTCGTATATACGTTATTCTAGGTACGCTAACACAATTCTGAGTCACACAGAATTTGTGTGCACTCAATGTGGGTCTCTGGCATCTTGTCAGCCCTGTCGAGTTGTGTGCATATAAGGAGAAAAATTGAGATGGTGTCGGATGGAGTTCCTGGATAGCTCAGTTGGTAGAGCACTGGTACGTTCATCCAGAGGCTCCGGGATCGATATCCGGCCCTAGAACAATTTTTTCCTTGAAATTATTCAAGTCTGCGTCACAAGGAGCTTTGCCTGAAAAACTAGACTTTCATAGTTTCGATGTGATGTGCACTATCTTCTGAATTCTAGTGAGGTCTCGTGCAATCTTCTGGCTTTCTGTTATTCTTGGTGCGATATGTTCCAAATTAGTAGCGGGTGTATTCAGTATGTGAAGTGGGTATGGTTTTGTGTGTCTATAAATTTCGTATTGTTGTAGAGCAGAGCTGGGCATAACAATATTTCTTGGCTTTTCTTCTACTTAGGGATATACAAAATTAATATGGCAAACAGTTACACTGAACATGTAATATACTCATTATAAATACTCACTTACAAGTTAGATCGCCTATACTGTTTGGTCAGGATGAGTCTGTCTATATTAGGATGAATACTATTACTACATAAACGTAGAGCAGTTACGAGATGATAGGTTTTTAGATGTGTACAAGCAATATTTTTCATTGGATTCACTTTAGAAAAAAGAAATGTTCTCAGACATAAGGGGATTCAGAGATTGCCAGCATCTTAGTTGCGAAATTACGTAAATTAGGAGACCTGTTATTAGGTAATAATTCATACAATTCCTTGCTGGTTTTACCTGACATTTGAAAAAGGGGATTGTTCTCTATGACCGGCTTATATGATTGAAATGCAATAAATTGATCGAACTGCATTTTCAATTAGTAATCTAGCGATTATGGGTTGGCTTTTCCATTAAAAAATTATTCTTATGGATTTTTTAAAACTTTCTTACTATTTCAACTTGCACAACAAATTACTTAAAATAACACACTGCTTCATTGCATGTAACAACTATTTCATTAATGTAAACCATTTTTAACAATCCCATTTTAAACTTTTACGTATAAAGGGTAGTGAAGTTCATTCCACATCACCTCTCCTACCTAATTCCCAACCTCACCTTCACGTGGTGCAACCTGTTCCTAAACAGACGAGGCTCTGGGGACCAAGTCACAGCGGTATAACTGTTCCAACACATATGGAGGAAATGCCATATAAACGCCTGTCCAGAAGACTATTAAGGTAGCAGTCCTACCACTGAACTACTGTGTGACAGGCTTGTAACCTATCCACAGGAACTCTATATTACATTCAAGTCTCATAATATTAACAGCCGGAATGCAGAATCTGTTGACGACTATGGCGTGAATAGAACTATGAGTAAAAATAAATGAAAAAAAAAAAAAGGTATTTTACAATTTGCCACTTGGAATGTTCAAGGCTTATCATACAAGGACGATCAGCTTGATGACATTTTAGCAAAAAAAAGGTATCAAAATTGCAGCAATTAGTGAAACAAAAAGAAAACAAAACGGATCGAAAGAAACAAATAACTATGTTCAATTATACAGTGGTGTTAATAGACAAGAAAGAGCAAGAGCTGGGGTTATCTTAATGATTCATAAGTCACTACGCTCCTCTATTGATCATTATAAATTTTGGAATGAAAGATTAATAGAAGTTCGAATTAAATTGAGAAGAGGTTTTATGACAGTAATAGGCACCTATCCACCTGTGGAAGGAGACGAAGATAATAGTGAGTTGTTTTACAATAAATTACAAATCATCATCAATAAAGTTAATAAATCAGACATGTTACTTTTATTAGAGGATTTCAATGTAAGAATTGGTAATAATGAAGTTAGAGGGCACACTGGAAAACACGGCGAAGCACCTTGTAATAATAATGGACAAAGACTACGAGATTTTGTGATTTATAATGATCTAAAAGTAATAAATTCTTTCTTTAAACACAAAAATATACACACATATACATGGCAAGCAAGAGGATCACAATCTATTATTGACTATGTCATCTGTAATCAAAAATTGTTTAGCTTCATTTTAGATGTCAAAGCTTGTAGAGGTCCTGAATTAGAGACAGATGATTATTTAATTGTATCCCCTATTAGAATACCAGCACCATGACATAAAAGAAATATTAAAAATTCCAAGCAAGAAAGTAATAGGCTTATTTTTAAAGTAGACTTATTGAGAGATGATAGTATTAAATGGCTTTATGAATGTCGCATAAAGGAATATCTTCAAAAAATCAAAATCTCGGATAATATAGAGGAAGAATGGAACAACTTAACAGATATTTTAAAAAAGGCTGCATTTGAAAGTATTGGCGTAAAAAATATTAAGAAGAGAAAAAGAGACATACTGAAATGGGATGAGGATATCAAGAAGGTGATAAATGATAAGCGAGAAGCATATCTCCGATTTTTACAAACAAAAAAACTTGAAGATGAAATTGATTATAAAAGAAAGAGAGCAATTGCAAAACGGGAAACAAGAAAGCGACACAGAGAGAAATGGAATGATTTCGTCTCAAGATTAGAAAGAGATTTAACATTACCAAGACCCAAAACTTTCAAAATTTTAAAGAAAATAAATACGGAGATAAAAGAAAATGTTGTTATAAACCCTATTCCTAACGAATCTCTACTTGATTACTTTAAAAATATATGGTTTCACAAAAACATCTCTCTTACATTAAAGACTTCCAACAACAACACAACAGATATTATTACTTATGATGAACTCATTGAAGTATATAAACGTTTAAAAAACGGGAAAGCCCCAGGCAAGGATAATTTAAATTTCGAGCTTTTTAAATACGCTGGAGAAGAATTTACCTTTAGATTTTTATATTTCTTAAACAATATATGGGCAGGATCTAAACCCCCAGAAAGTTGGCAAAAAGCCATTGTAGTACCCATTTATAAGAAAGGAAACAAAAAATTATGTGAAAATTACAGGGGTATAAGTCTTCTCAATTCTGGATATAAGATCTATACAGCCATAATCAAAAATAAACTATCACATCTTTACGAAGACAAATTCACTGAAGAACAGAATGGATTCTGAAAAGGAAGATCATGTTGTGACAGCTATTTCACCATGAAGATTTTAATTGAAAAGCACAGAGAATTTAATATTCAAACCCACTTAGCTTTTATTGATTTCATAAAAGCTTTTGATAGAGTTGATAGAAATAAACTTTTAGAGATTTTACGCTATGATAATGTGCCAAACCAAATCATTCTCTCCATTTATAATTTATATCAACAAAATGAAATTGCCATAAGAACTGAACACGGAAATACTAGCTGGACTTCCATCAACCAAGGTGTTAGACAAGGGTGCGGTCTTTCCCCTCTGTTGTTTATTATATATATATATATATGAACCATATTTTATACATTTGGAGGCAAAGTCATCATGCTGGAATTCAAATTAATCGAAACACAGTTCTCGATACACTAATGTTTACTGACAATCAGGTTATTATCGCTCAAACAGAGGAAGCTTTACAAAGAGCCATTTATAATTTGCAAATAATCGCCTCAGATTTCAATATGGAAATCTCGAAAGAGAAAACGAAAGTCATGGCATTTTCGGGAGAGAACCCAATTCCCAGTAAGATCATGATAAATAATACTTTAATTGAACGTGTTAATTCATATAACTATTTAGGTTATAACCTCTCTTACATCACTGATGAAGATATGTCAAACAAAATATCTAAATTTATAAAAATCACTGGCGTAATTAACACCATCTTCAAATCATCCCATGTTCAGAAACATACAAGGCTAAAGGTATATAAAACACTAGCTCGACCGGTCCTCACTTATGTTAGCGAGGCATGGACAATCAGAAAAGCTGATGAGCAAAGGCTGACGACAGCTGAAATGAGGTTCATGCAACGAACAGCGTGATGCTCTTTGCTGGAACACCATAAAAATGTGGACATATTGCAGGAACTAAAAATGGATCCTATAGTTAATTTTGTTCAACAATATCGACTTCAGTGGAAAAAACATGTCGAAAGGATGGATCGCACAAGATGGCCTAAACAGATTCTTACTTATGTACCAAGAGGAAAGAGGAAATTGGGAAGACCACGCAAGCGCTGGCATGAGACTGTAACAGATCCTGTAGGGTCTAATACGTGAAGGATATGATGATGATGATGATGATGATGATGATGATGATGACATATAAATAAATTTTGATAAAAGAACCTTCATTTGACTGTCTATTTATTATGAATAAGTTTATGTTCGCCAAAATCCTTCTGATGTTCAAGATTGAAGTGGTGTCTGATATTATAACATTTTACATAAATCTCAACTGAACAATTGAGACATTGAATTTTACCTTTATTCATAATAACAAAACAGTCTTGTTCCCATGTTTCTTGGAAATTAAAACGAAACCTACAATTTATTCGTCATATTCAGACTTTACACACCCCTAATCAGAACACTATGGTACCGATGTCAACCTGTGATTACTGTATCAGCTTTTTTTCTCAAAAACAATATGTTACTGGTTGTTCATATAACAATTTTGATAACCAAAACCTAAGTAAAGAATCCATTGGTGGTAGAAGATACCATTTCCCATAACAAATCGGAAGTAGAGGTATCTGTGGTCAACTTCCAAATTTCAAATGAAAACATAGGTCATTGAAGGTACCATAGGATACCACTTTTGAAAAGAAACAACTTTTACTCAAACATTTTTTTTTCTAGGTTTTATTGTTTATTCACAAAGCAACAGAAATTGTCTTCTGAAAAATGCTGTATGTTGTTTATGTACTTACTGTACCTGTAGTATGTACAGCTATTGTAAACAATGCAGGTTTTGAAACCAAGTCACTTTTCACTGTCTTTTATTTTACATAGCCATAGTGCATTTTGTTCATTCATCCATATCACATCGTCTTCCTTTGGGTTTGCTATTTGGAAAATGCCATTCACAAACGAAGAAACATTTAACATGTTCATGATACTTGGAAGAATGCCATTGGAATTGCAGAGAAGCAGCACATGTTTACACAGAGAAATATCCATTGTGAGCCCATCATTCGTACAATGTTTTCCAGCGTCTTGCAAAGCGTGTGCATATAAACGGCATGGTGCAACCGAAACACAATTAAGGTGAACGTATCAGACGACCTGTGAGGAATGTCCTCACTGCAGTGATAATTATATTCATGACTCCACAAGAAGGATTGCCCATGAATTACACATAGTACAATATTTAGAATTCTCGAAGACAAATTTCATCCATACCATATTCATCTCCATCAGGAACTTGGGGAACATGACTTCCAAACTCGTGTTGATTTCTGCAACTTTCTAAACATGGACTATGATTTCGAGCTCAAAATTCTGTTGACTGGTGAGGCAACTTTCAAAAGTAATGGTCAGGTGAATCTCTACAATGTCCATTATTGGTCTCAGGTTAATCCACACTGGCTAAGGGGAAATGGATTATTAGCACGTGTGGACCCTCAACACCGTGTGGCCTCCTCAGACACTGAGTCATAGGACCATACTTTTTTGAGAATTTGAATGGTAGAATGTACGCACGCTTCCTCTAAAACATTTTGCACCATTTGCTTCATGATGTTCCCCTTGCACTTTGGTTAATAATGTGGCTTCAGCAGGATGGCTGTCCAGTTCACTCTTCACATAGGGCTCAGTGAGTTATTAACTGGTTATTTCCCCTACAGTGGACTGAACGAGGAGGACCAGTAGCTTGGTTGGCCCAATCTCCTGACTTTGCTCCAAATGACGTCTTGTGAGAGAGAATTAAAGACATGATCTACAAGGTGCGTCCAACAACTAGAGAAGACATGAAACAAAGAATTAGAGAAGCCTGTGGGTCTCTCACGTCAGGTGTGCTGAAATGCTCAGTGCAATCATGGATGTTAGGAGGAGATCATAGCGTTGTTTAGACAGGCTGGCGGTCATTTTGAACACTTACTATGAAGAGTGTACGTACATAAACAATGTAGTACAGCCTTACTCAGAAGATACCATTTGTGTTGCTTTGTGAGTAAACAATAAAAAGTTTGAGTAAAAGTTGTTTCTTTTTAAAAGTAATTTCCAATAGTGCCTTCAATGAACCATGTTCTCATTTGAAATTTTGAAGTTGACCACAGGTACTCCTACTTCCGTTTGTTACAGTTATAGAAAATGGTACTACCACCAATCGATTCTTTACATAGCTTTTAGTTATCAAAATATTGTTATATGAACAAACAGAATCATATAGTTTTCGAGAAAAAGGCTGATACAGGTGGTCTGAAACACACAGTATATACACACAGATAGGTAAAATATTTGTGGAGAGAGAAATGAAGTATGGAAAAATCAACAACATTTCAAAATCTACAGTGCCTATAACCCACCTAATAAACCCCTTGATCTAACTTTGTTTGATATACAACCTAAAACTATCATAATTGGTGACTTTAACGCCCACTCCCAACTTTGGGGCTACGATAATGTAAACCAACCTGGAAAAATGATCATGGACCTCCTAAATACTACAACTGCAGAACTTGTCTACAGAAAAGAAGATCCCCCTACTTTCATTCATTATTCTGGTTCTGGTACAAATCCAGACTTATTACTAGTAACATCAGATATCCATCACGAAACCAAGAAAAAAATAATTGAAGACCCTGGATCTGGCCATAGAGTCATCATTGCTTCTATCCATCTCCACCAAAACCAAAAAAAAGAACCCTACAATAACAAAACAACATGGAACTTTAAGAAAGCGAATTGGAAACTATTTAAACAGAACTCGACAAACACCTCAAGCTCAACACACCACTAATGGAAAATACAAACTCAGATAGATTGAACAAATATTTCTGTGAATCTATTCTTAAAATTGCAAAAAAGCACATTCCACGAGGCAAACCAAAAAAATACACCCCATTCTGGACAGAAAACCTGAATTTATTGAAAAAAGATAGAGATAAAGCAAGAACCAAAGCAGAACATAGCAAAACACCAGAAGATACTCAAGATTGGAGGAAGAAGACTGCCATTCTTAAAAAAGCAATCATAACAGCAAAAAAGAACAGTTTCAATAAATTTATTGAAAATATTAATTACAGAACCGATAGCGCTAAAACATATACATTTCTGAAGAATATTTCCAATACACAGGAAAATACTAGCCAACCTATTATTCATAATAACAAAACACTAACAGATAGTAGAGATATAGCAAATGCATTTAATAAACACTACTCAAACTCTCACAGATTACATCCCAATATCAAAAAAACTGACAAATTTATCAAAAGAGAATTACATAAAAATAATAAAAACAATATTACTAGTACAAAACCTGAAATATTTCATCAAAATTTTACTTCCAAAGAATTAACAAAATTTAAAAAACAAGAAATCTCCTGGACCCAACAACATTCATTCTGAATTCTTGAAACATCTGGGGGAAAAAGCCAAGTCTGTACTTTTATCCATTTTCAATTTATCATGGAACACCTCAATTCCTGCAGCTTGGAAAAAAGCAATCATTGTACCAATTCACAAAAAAAGGGAAACCTGCTCATGATGTTAAAGTTATCGACCAATAGCACTATTAAGCATGATAGCAAAAACCATGGAGTCCATGATCTCCAACAGACTAACTCGATATTTAGAATCCCAAAATCTTTTATCACCAAGACAAGCTGGTTTTCGACAACTACACTCTACCAATGAACAAGTCATATGCCTCGGCCAAGAAATAAAAGACAGTTTTAACAAGAAAGAAGATACCTTGGCAATATTTATTGACTTTCAGTTAGCATATGACTCTGTTTGGAGAAATAAATTATTACTAAAACTCCAGAAATTAGGTATCTCCAGCGATATGTTCAGATGGATATCAGAATTCCTTAGTCAAAGATTCATTGCCACTAAATTCAATAACTCACTTTCTAGTTACAGACAAACATATCGAGGTCTACCTCAGGGCGCTGTCCTCAGCACAACTTTATTCAATATTTATATAAATGACTTACCCTCCCTATTAGAGGAATCAAACATGAAAACAGCACTATTTGCAGATGATATAGTTTTGTGGATTTCCGGATCTTACAGACATAGAGACAAAATTCAAAATTCTGCTCTTAAAGCTCTAAATCAACTACATGAATGGAATACATCAAATTTGATGACACTCAATTTAAGCAAAAGTAACTACCAAATATTTTCACTCGGTAAAAAAGAAAGAGAATTCAATATCCAATACAATGGCCAACACCTTCCTAGGACTTATGAATCCAAATATCTTGGAGTTATTTTCGATAGTAAGTTAACATGGAGCAACCATTTGAAATACTTTTCTGAAAAAGCTCGTAAAAGATTCTCCCTTCTAAAAAGACTAGCAGGAAAGAAATGGGGATGCTCTAGGAATACTTTGAACACTACATACAAAATGTTTATACAGCCAGTGCTGACATACTGCGGAGAAATTTTAATTACTTCACCTTCATAAACGACATAGAATATGTTCAAAACCAAGCTCTCAGACTCATTACTGGTGGAATCAAAACAACTCCAATAGATTCTATGAGATTCCTCACTAATATTAACAGCATCAAAATGACAATAGAAGAAAAAGCACTGATTCAATATGAAAAACTTATCAGATTACCAGGAAACAATTGGCATTCATACAGTCCTCTCTGTAGATTGAAAACTCAAAAAAGTTTCATATCCATTGTTCAAGAATTAAAACAGAAAATCAATATCCCAAATTTAAAAGAAAACTTACAAATTAAACCAAACCCTTTAACTCTATTAAATATAGAATATAATCTAAATTTAACAGAAGAAATACTGAAATCAGAAGTAAACACTGAAATACTGAAACAACTGTCTTTAGAGACAATTAATATTAGGTATCCTCCACAAAACTGGCTTCATTTATACACCGATGGATCCTTGATCTCCAGAGAACAAGATGCCGGTGCAGGTGTTACGTGCTGTTTCTTCTCACTTTATAGATCTCTTGGATATGGAACAGCAAGTTTTGATGGTGAAATCATTGCAATAAGTGAAAGTCTCAGGAATCTTCTATGCCACATCAATAAATTTAGGAATGCAGTTATATTGTCAGACAGCAGAAATAACTGAAATGCTCTCTCAATTATTATCACTCAATATAAGAATTGTATTCTAATGGATACCATCCGATTGTGGAATCCTAGGAAACGAGAATGCGGATGCTTTAGCAAAGAAGGGCAGCACTGCTACTTACCGACCTGTTACTAAATCTACGTATTACTCTGCGAAGAGATTTATTAAATCTACATACTTAGACTTCAACAAACAAAATTTGATAACTCAATCCCAAGGGAAAAAAATGGAACTCTCTGCATCAAAATCCACAGTTAATTCCCGATTTACCACGAAAATCGTCTGTAGCTGCATTTAGATTGGCAACAGGCCATGATTGTTTGGCCAAACACCTGCATAGAATTGGAATATATCAGTCCCCTAACTGCCCATTGTGCAACTCAAACCAAGAAATGGATTCGGAACACCTCAAAATCTGTGCTTCAGTGGCTAGTCATGATAATATCTTTGAAAAATATTGGAGTGTAAGAGGTCAAATGGCTTATTGTCAAACGCCTGGCATTAGAAAACAACAACAACATATTGTCAGACTCCAAAGCAGCTATTCTATCAATAGTCTCTAAACACACACTTTCATCTCAAACAGCAGAAATAACTAAAATGCTCTGTCAATTAATATCACTCAATAAAAGAATTGTATTCCAATGGATACCATCCCATTGTGGAATCCTGGGAAACGAGAATGCGGATGCATTAGCAAAGAAGGGCAGCACTGCTACTTACAGACCTGTTACTAAATCTACGTATTACTCTGTGAAAAGATTTATTAAATCTACATACTTAGACTACAACAAACAAAATTTCATAACACAATCCCAAGGGAAAAAATGGAACTCTCTGCATCAAAATTCACAGTTAATTCCTGATTTACCACGAAAATCGTCTGTAGCTGCATTTAGATTGGCAAGAGGCCATGATTGTTTGGCCAAACACCTACATAGAATTGGAATATATCAGTCCCCTAACTGCCCATTGTGCAACTCAAACCAAGAAATGGATTGGGAACATCTCAAAATCTGTGCTTCAGTGGCTGGTCATGATAATATCTTTGAAAAATATTGGAGTGCAAGAGGTCAAATGAATTTATTGTCAAACGCCTGGCATTGGAAAACAACAACATGTATGTATGTATGTATGTATGTATGTATGTATGTATGTATGTATGTATGTATGTATGTATGTATGTATGTATGTATGTATGTATGTATGTATGTATGTATGTATGTATGTATGTATGTATGTATGTATGTATGTATTTATGTATGTATGTATGTATGTATGTATGTATGTATGTATGTATGTATGTATGTAATGCTCAACCAGATTGATTCAACATCATTTGGTTTCTGGCAGACCAGTACAAAATTCCCATAGAGGATTTAAAATGTAAAGTTTTTTACAAACATTTCAAACAGAAAACAGAAAGTTGAAATTAATACAACTATGAAATCTGCATCGACATGGTGAACTATTAATAATGGAATTCCTCAAGGATCAATATGAGTTTTGGAATAATATTCTGGGCAAATTCCACAGATAGTAACAATATATTTCTATTACAAAAAAGAGTAATTAGAATAATAGTAGGTGCCAAATCTAGGGAATCGTGTAGGGCTATTTTAAAAAAACTACAAATAATGGCCATGGCTTGTCAGTATATCTTTTCATTAATAATCTTCCTCGTATGCAATTGTGAAAACTCTGTAACTAATTCAACAGTTCATAGCATAAATACACGTCAAAAAAATGACTTTCATACTCCATCAGCAAGTCTATCGTGCTATCAAAAAGGAGTGCGTTATATGGCAGTAAAAATTTTTAATAGCCTCCCTATCGATATAAAAAATGAAATTCAAAACATAAAATTATTTAAGGCCAAATTAAAGAAGTACCTAATTTCTCACGCCTTCTATTCTGTAGGTGAATTCATGACATTCAATAACACTTCATGAAATTGATACTAAAACTTTGTGTCGTACTAGTAGACTATATTGTAAATCTCGTCTATATATATTTCATCTAGACTTTGACTATACATGAAGATTTTATAATAGTATTAAGTTTTTTGACTTGTTCCATATTCTAGCTGTAAGCATGTATGAATATCATGGAATGTTAATAAATACAATACAATACAATGTTCCCAATTCATAATAGAATTTTCCTCATTACAAATGACACACTGAGGTGATGGTAAAATACCCAGTTTATATAAATATTCTGCCAGGCAGTTGTCAACAAGACCAGCCCATTTCTTGCCATCATTCTTTATTTGAAGATCTGAGAGAAACTCATTCCTAAATGAGCGGTTAACTAATCATTTCAAGTTGTGATACAAAAGTTGGGACGTCGTCCATAACAATATTTCAGTCCCTTTTTGTTTCTGTATTGTTGTAGTTGTAGTTGGGGTTTGTTATGTGCTCTGCATAGGTCACATTGTAACTAATCAATTAAGGCAAAAATACATAGTTTAATATCAACACAGTAAAGTAGTCCTTTATTTAAAAAAGAACTTAACAGTTCTTCAGTAATATATAAACATTAAAAGAGCGGACAATAGAAAAGAATGGAGAATGCTGGTCTTGCAGTGAAAGACCTGCCCTTGGGCAGAACACTATGAATGAATGAAAAGAGTAATACCTAATCAAGAATAAAAATTCTGGCATTGGCATATTACACAAGAAATAGGATTTTTCGCATCACCACCCATCGTAATAACTTAATCATAGTTGTTGTGTGTTCACTATGTTGTTCTTGTACAAGTAACAGCCCCACTTCAATGTTTTACACAGCAGGCTGAGTTCGTGTTCTGTAATATCTGCCACGGTGTGTGCGATGAAATCCAACTCATCAATTGTCGTAGGTTTCCTCAAGAACACTCTTTCCTTCAGATAGCCAAAAAATCAATAATCTTCTGGGTTAATATCTACTGATAACAGTATTACCAGAACAATCATGAAACAAATAAATCATATATGGGCAGAATTTTCAGTTGCGTGAGGCACAATATTACACAATACTTTGTTTACTAGGAGGGCAGAGTAGGAAGGAAGATTCAAACTGTGACCAGCGTCCACTTATCTTTTTTTTTCAGTAGGTTATTTTCGATGCTTTATCATCCATCATCTTAGGTTATTTATCGTCTGAATGAGGTGAAGGTGATAATGCCAGTGAAATGAGTCCGGGTCCAGCACCAAAAGTTACCCAGCACTTGCCCATATTGGGTTGAGGGGAAACCCCGGGAAAAACCTCAACCAGATAACTTGCCTGGGCCACCTGGTTTCGCGGCCAGACGCACTAACTATTACTCCACAGGTGTGGACTCGTCCGCTTATCTTAATTGCTAGGATGATCAGTGGCGGATTGTTAGTAACCATTAACAAAGCATGCTATACACAGGAAAAGACTTAAAAATGTTATAATTGAATCAGTCAGTGGAATAAGGACTGAAGTCCAGAGAAATAAATATTTCAGGAGACGAAAAAAACATCACATCTCCTAAATCATTACACCAACACTAACAAAAATTTGCATAGTTGCAGGTCATAATGCACCACTCTAACTGATAATGAACACTCACGTCTGAATTTAATAGTGTGGGTAATAAATAGGATGATAAGTGATGAACTTCGGTCTTTATTACATTATTTTACTACACAAGTGTAAAAGACATGCGCAATAATCTGAAATAGTGAATTTTATTTATTGAGTAAGTTGTATTTTTAGAATACACAAATCACTTAAGCTAATTGGCTAGAAAAAACAGGATATGACACCAATATGATTAATAATAATACAGTGGCGGCTCGTGAATTATTAAATTCGGGGTTCACAATAGTATATGGATAACAAAGGAGACTATTGATTAAATGTTGTCCTTTTCTTATGTGTCTTTAATTGCCAATAATATAAGACAAATATTTTTAAATAGGTACTGGAAGAGAAATTCATTTTGACAAGGTCTGAAACTAAATTTAAACAATAAGCTTAATTAATATGAAGATTAAAATTCAAGTTCATATCTAAAATTTTCAAAGTAAAAGCTACTATTTGTTTCTACAATAAACATTTCCTTTTACTAAAACAATTTGATAGTTTGAACTTAAAAAAAAATAAAGTGTATTATCTTAAAAGTACCCATTAGAAATATGCATCTTTCAGTTTTTATGTCACGGCTGGACTTCGATTTTTCTTGTATCCTTTATACAAGTATAAGCTAAATATAAACAAAAGATCTGATACACAATGATACTGTATGTTAAATATGACACAAAATTAGAAAATATCTAAATATTTCACACATAATAAGACATCCTGAAGATCGGATATAAAATAAAACAATATTTGTACATTTGACACAAAAATAAGATAGAACAACATCTAAATATTTTACACACAGTAGGAAAATATATAAAGATCTGACAAACAATAAACACAAATATCTAAAGATCTAACACGCTGTAGGGTAATATAACACATATGTATGAAGCTTCGACATAAAATAAGACACGTAGGCCTAATGATCAGTTACAAAATAAGATAGGCCTAATATTTATAGATTTGACACAAAATATTTTTATAGTAGGAACATATCTCAAAGTTTTACACACAATAACACAAATACTGTATATTTCTGCAGATAAGACGACAACTGAATTATAAAAATATCCGAAAGACGAGGGTAGTCTCATCTGGCAGATACAAAAAGGAGGAGATCTTAAAATTCTACACTAAAACCATTACAAAATACAACAAATCACTTACTTGTATATTTAAAATCCTGCGAAATCATAATTTTCGTCGTCAAAGGCAAAGAACTGGTCAAGCACGTCCTCACTTTCAGTGTTAACAGCGTCGTCATATGGTCCCATTCTGAAAGTGGTGACTCAGTTCTACTTCATCAGTATTCCATAACAAATCATCCTCTGGACATCCATAGCGTTAGAAATTCCGCACTTATTTTTTAAAGGATTTTATCACTGTTTCCACTTCCACTTTTTTCCATGATTTCAGCGCGAACTCATAAGTGACGCAGTACACATGTTCATAGTTTGGGGTTCGTCTTGAAGAACAGATATAAGCTACAGTAAAACCATAATACTGTGCTCGAAATTTATACCTCGTCTTATCTGTGGAAATATACGCCTTCTAAAAATTTAACACATGATAGAAAAACATCTAAAGCTTTACACACAATAGGACAATATATACAAGCATAAAAAGATTTAAGACAATACTGGGTGTTCAGTTCAAAATGTGTCTTGGCTCGCTGTATGCCTTCATGTGGCTAGCTGATGAGCCTAGAGAATTCAATCTTCCTACACTTCCGCAGCTCAGGTGTATAATCTAAGAGGCAGAGAAGATGGCTAGCAAGTACAGCGTTCATTCTGAAGAGTACGTGCCGATACGTACGGTAACGCCAGTAGTGGCAGGAATGTGAACTGTTTGGAAATACGTACTGTCGGGATATGGGGAGAGGGTTAAGACGATTACTTACGTATTTGTTTACATTAACTTCGACGGTCAACATGGACACGGAGCATTTGATTTGTGTTGTGGAATGTTACCGTATGCAACCGATGATAACAAATACCCTGCGTACGACTTGCCGGCGCAAAACACAGTTCGAAAGAGGTTATGGTAGCACACAGACAGTACAGACCGCCATCTGTTGCTACGACGTTCAAGTTATACCGTACACGTTCTCAAGTTCAGATTGAAGAACGCCTTAAATAATAGGCAACTTCTCTAACATTTAAGCTGAAACTCGCTTCAAATCGGTGACCCAACAACAGTGACGTCATGACACACTTTGAAATGAACACCCAGTATTTAAGAATTTGGCACAGTAAAACAATGTTCATGTACAGTTTTGGTATAGAAAGTCGATCCTTCTTTCTTTTTTCGAAGCAAACAAATCAATCACAGTTTCATTAAAATTAGCAATGTTGCTAATCATGCTTTTTTCAATAGAAAGCATTGCTAATGCACTTAACTTTCCTTCGGTCATGGTACTTCTTAGAAAGGTCTTTATCATTTTTAAGGTTGAGAAGCATCTCTCGGCCTCAGAAGTTGTCATAGAAATTGTAATAACAATGAGCAATAGCTTGTAAGTCTCTGAAAATGTATATTGTAAGTTATTTTCTATGAGAAATTGCAAAAGACTGACAGCGCCACTCATATTCCTAAAATCCGATCTTCTGTAGATAATCTGCAATTCTGTTTTAAGGTGATCCTTTTCCAGAAGTTCATAAACATCTATTATTTCTTCAATTAGTTCATAAGGGAAGAGTTTCTCATATTGTTGAAATTTTTTGGCATCAAAGAGACACAAGGCAGAAAAGTGAGCAGTAAAAGAAAATCTTCTTTTTGCTTGATTTGCATTGTTGTCGCAGACTTCCTTAGCTGCCACAGTCTTATTAATGTAAGTAGACCTATTTTCTTCTTTTTTTTTTTTTTTTTGTTGGCACCTCCACATTCTCAACTTCCATGCTTACTGCCTCCATTCCCTCTCTTTCCTTCTGCATTGCAACAACATAAACTGGCATAGATACGTAGACGACATACTAAAACTATACAAAGGAAACAAAAGACAGATTGAAAACCTACACAAACACATAAAAAAAAAATACACCCGAAACTACACTACACTAATGTAAGTAGACCTATTTTCTTCTTTTTTTTTTTTTTTGTTGGCACCTCCACATTCTCAACTTCCATGCTTACTGCCTCCATTCCCTCTCTTTCCTTCTGCATTGCAACAGCATAAACTGGCACAGATACGCAGACGACATACTAAAACTATACAAAGGAAACAAAAGACAGATTGAAAACCTACACAAACACATAAAAAAAAATACACCCGAAACTACACTATACACTAGAAACAGAGAACAACAAATCCATAAATTTCTGAGACATCGCAATAACAAATACAGACAACAAACACAAGTTCAAAATATACAGGAAACCCACTACCATGGTAACACATACACAACACCTCCAATCATCCCACACAATACAAACACACAGCATTCCGATCCATGATACACAGACTCATCAACATTCCTATGAACTAGCAGGACTATAAGTAAGAAATACACACTATCAAATACATGGCATAGGAAAATGGATACAACCCCAACATAATAGACAACATCATAAGAAAGACTAAATGCAAACAACACTAACATATGAAAACATGAACACATACAAAACTGCATCATCATTCAAGGAACTAGAATACAACATAGATCTATGGCGAATCCTCGGCCTCATCTCGCCAAATATCATCTCGCTATCACCAATCTCATCGACGCTAAATAACCTAGTAGTTGATACAGCGTCGTTAAATAACCAACTAAAATAAAAAATAAAATACAACATAGAACACAGAACACACTACAAAAACATCTTAACACACAGACAAGACATCACAAATAAATACAACTTAACAAGAGTTTACAAACTATCATGCAACAGCAGTAACGACTTCTACATTGGACAGACTGGAAGATCATTTCAAACACGTTACAAAGAACATATCACAGCCTTACCAAACTACACAACAATTCAATCTACGCAGAACACAACACAAACTCCAACCACAGCTACAGCAACATAGACAAAGACATGAAAATACTAAACATCCAGCCAGAAACGTGACGTCCACACCTGTGGAGTAACGGTCAGCGCGTCTGGCCGTGAAACTAGGTCGTCCGGGTTCGAATCCCGGTCGGGGCAAGTTACCTAGTTGAGTTTTTTCAGGGGTTTTCCCTCAACTCAATACGAGTAAATACTGGGTAACTTTCGGTGCTGGACCCCGGACTCATTTCACCGGCATTATCACCTTCATTTCATTCAGATGCTAAATAACCTAGATGTTGATACAGCGTCGTAAAATAACCCAATAAAAAAAAAGAAACTTGACACCCTAACAATATGAAATTTATAAGCATACAAAAACAGACCCACACAACATCCTGAACACTCAACTCAATTTCAAAACACACACAATCACGAACACATCCCACCACAACAGGAAACCAGATGATAGCGCAGGATTTCCACTAGACTTTGGACAATGAAGCACAAGACTTCGAAACTAGTCAAGCAAGGTAAATCCTAAAGATTAACACAGTAAGGAAGTCGGAAATTTAATCATAATTAATAAGACATGTGAAACCAGTTTTAATGTATGGCAGTGAAGTTCTTATATCAATACAACTTAACGAAACAGAACCAAGCTAAGAGGATAATTACATGTAGTGTTAAATCTGCCCCCACGCAAATAAGTACTGACAATATACGTACAATAAGGTTAAAAAAGAATGGGCTGATGACACATGTCTGAGTTCCAGGAACAGAACAGTGCGCATGGCGTCGCCTTGAAGCTCCAGTTCATGTAAGTGTGCTGCATTTTGTTCTAAAACAACTGAAGAGTGAAATGGCAATAAAATTGATAAATACTAAATCTATCAAAATGGGGTACAAAATTTACCAAAACGAAGATGAATGAGAAAGCTACATAATACGCCAGATTAAAGTATGAGCCATTGTAGCATAGGTGGCTTAAACATGGGTCTAAACGAGATAGCATTGGTTGTAGGAGGTTCGAATCTCGGTTAGTCTTAGTGTTTTACATTACAAAATTACCATGTCGATTGAATATTTAGTACATAGCACAACCCGTCCCCTGGGCAACACTACTGTCTTAATAAAACTGTCTGCATTTATATCTCATTTATAGCTTTTAAAAATATGTTTAACTACAACATTAAAACATGTTACCATTGTAAACATTAATTTTGTTCTATTTCTTTTAATAATGGCTATACTCAAGTGATACTGTTTACCATTCTTCAGTTTAGCTTTGTTTTGTTTACCTATATTCTTCACAGGGAGTGTTGACAACATTTGAAAGCCAATTTTCATAAATAATAAAACAATATTTGAAATAATAATAAAAAGTAGAGTGATATGTTATAATAATATATAACATATTGAATGATCGTCCACCTCTGCTTCAGCATGTGGACGTGAGGCCAGCAGCCGGCTGGTCGGCCTTGGCCCTTCATGGGCTATAGTGCAATGGATTTACTTTACTTAATATATAACATATTATATTGATATTTCATATTCTTCATCAGTTATATGTCAGCCGATACCTGCAGCCGTTTAGGTTCTTGAAGCCCCTTTTTGGGCAGACATGATATTGCAAACATTAATTGGGGGCCTACATATTGAATTAAACCATAAAATTTTGCATGGGGACTAGAGAAGGATAGTTCGTCTTTTTATTTAGATACATATTAAAATTATTTTACTTTAATATGTGTTTTGAATATTAACTCCAGAAATAAATTGTATTTTCGTCCAAAAACACCCGTGACACGAAGTTTTTACAACTCTCATAATGTTGGATCATTCACGTCTTACAAATGTGTTATGACAAGAGAAGAGAATTCTATTACAATGAGACAATCTTCACTCAGCGATTATGTGGCTTGGTCTGCGACATTTCTCAACAAACAAGTAGAAATAATATCATTATCAACATCGTCATATTTTACGACACGGATTAAGTAAAATTATTTCATTTTCAAAGTGGTTTAATATTTGTCTGATCAGCGTTTTCTTGGACGCCCTATGTTTCTCCTTTCAATTGGTTTGTAATAAAGCAGTTTACTTTATATACTTTATATGGTACTCCAGGATTCTATTCATTCTACGTGTTGTCTCCATTTATTATTGTAATCTTCTGTTTATTGAGATATAATTATAATTTCCCTATGTAGCATGGCTGTACTTATATAATTAATATCACATAAAATTATTAATTTCTGCAAAGTATAAGAGTCTGGGAAATTATTATTATTATTATTATTATTATTATTGTTATTATCGCTATTATCACGGTTGTCATTATCATCATTATCATTATTACTATTATTATTATTATTATTATTATTATTATTATTATTATTATTATTATTATTACTATTATTATTAAGGTGATATGGTGAACACATGAAACTGACTATAAATGTATGTATGTATATATTTGTCTTGTCTTTAAGCAATATACCTTTCGGTGAGGCGGCACTTCACAATATTAGCATACAGTGCCATCTCACCGTTTTACACGCCTCTCGTACAAGTCAATTAGGACATTACTTTGTTTAAATTTCTTATTGCAATTCTTCCACTAGTCTTTTTTTGTCTGTCATCAATTCATCCCCTATTTTACTCCTAATCATCATTATACCAAAAATACTGTAACCCCCTCCTGTATGACACATTTCCCCTCACTCTACATCTCTAATTATTTGCACTTTTCACTACTCACTTTTCCACATTGCTACTTTTTAGATCTTAGTTTTCTTTTCTCACGATTTATTTCCCCTTCACACCATTTCCTTAAGTCATACTGTTTTTTCACCTTCTTTTCCCCTCTCCCTTCATCACTGCTTCCTGAACTATCTCCTACTTGCATTACTCTGCTTCTCGTCAGCCTCGATTTAGATCTTAGTTCCTTCACCCGCTTCGGAATTGCTCCCATCTGATGTCCACTATTTCCATTCGCTTGCATTGAGGTCTTGTTCTGCTCAGCTTGCTGAATGCCAGTTTGCGTCACTTCTGTTTCATCAGTTGACATCACTGCCTGCTTTCCGGAGATCGTCACTGAGTTTGATACGTTTGCATTTTTCTCGTGTACACTCACAATACTTGTGTCACTAACCTCGCCTTTAGCTACGATATTCTTGATTTTTTCTTTCAAAATTTTTCTGTTCCTTTCCTTTTCTTCTGAGCCTACAATCGGTTCCTTTAATGTTACTAAGCACTCCTCTACACTAAAAACCAAATTGTTTATCTTAATTTTGTCCTTGATGAGTTTCGCGAATTGTCCATTATTACGTGCTGCTTTAAGAAAAGGGATTAGAACTCTTCTTCTACTTCTCACTTCGTAGCTCCAGTCGTCATCTATTCTGATCGTTGTGTTCCCTAGCATTCTTCTATTCTTCATAATCCTCTCCTTCGTAACCACACTCTTAAATTTTACTAATATTGGCCTAGCTTGTTCTGAATGTTGTACTTGCTTTTTTCCCATTCTAAATGCTTCCTGTAATTGTCCATCGCTCATGTCCATACCAAAACACTCCCAACACACTCCTAATATCTTCTCATATGTATCGATACTCTGTTCTCTATCTTTTTCTTCTATACCGAAAAATAACAAGTTTTTTCTCCTCTTTTCCTCTTCAAATTGATCCCATTTGCTTTTCAGAATTTCGTTTTCCAGTTGAATTTCTTCCATCTTCTTCCTTAGCTCTGCCATGCTCTCCTTCATTACCATTAGGTCTTGTTTCACTGTACTGTCCTCCATTTCACTATTACGCACACTTATTCACCAGTTTACACAGGTCAACGCCTCTACTACACGTTACTATCTCCTGACTTGCACAAAGCAAACCAACTTCCTCTGCAACTTGCTTAAGACTCCATGAAACTGACTATAAATGTTGTTTACTCATATTTGATGTGCTTCTGATTTTCAAAAAAGCAAATAAACTATTAATTTTGTACACAGGCTAGGTCGTGCCTAATAGCCCACAATGATACTTGCATAACTAAGTTTATTAACAAATTCCACTAACATTTGTCATTAAAAATATAAAATAATACAATACGAGAAAATCAACTCTACCAGGAAGTGAACTTACACCTCTGGTTTCGAAATCAGAAACATTATCCCAATGCCACACCACCTCGTTGCAAGTGCTGCATTGCAGATGGGTCACTGTCAAAGACTCAACTGGAACAAACAACACAGCATTGCCTTCGAACAAAATGAGTTTGCTTGTGTGAGCCTGACTTAAAAACGTTACATTTAAACTGCCAATTGTACCTATTAAATACGAACTTGAGAAACAAAGTCTTATTTTGTTTGAGAAATTAAAACGAATTCCAAAGAATGCTTACTAGGAGGAACTACAAAAATTCTGAAGGAAACTCAAAACACAATCTGGCTTCTTCCAGAATATTTAAAAATTACGAAGTAAATACAATGTACAAACAACTGAAAATATAGAAAAACTTCTATTCCCAGAAATTAAATGTGAAAATGAACTGATACAATACATCACTGCAAAACATGACATTGACCAATCAGTATTAAAATCATTAGCTATTGAAACCATATGTACAAGATATCCAAAATCTGAATGGCTTCATATTTGTACAGATGGATCTCTGCTTGACAAACACAGTAACGCTGGAGCAGGAATCTAAGTGACTTTTTTAGCTTTTACGTATCTCTTGGAACAATGTCCACTCATTATGATGGTGAATTAGAAGCAATCAATAGAGCCCTGAAACAGCTTTCCATCACATACATAAATTTAACAAAGCAGTTATACTTAGTGATTGTAAATCTGGACTCCAAACACGAACATCGAGTCCTCCAGAAAACAGACTAGTAAGAGAAATTCTTTCTGCTCTTAAAATGTTACAACGGCTTTGTAAAGAGGTAGTTTTTCAATCAATACCCTCACACTGTGGAACAGTAGCTAATGAGAAGGCTGACTTCCTAGCCAAAAAAGGAACAAACATGAGACAAACTCGAAATAATATGAGTACAATCTCCTTTCATACCTCAAAAGTCAGGATCAAACACACAGTCCAGTCCTTATCTCCTTTCATACCTCAAAAGTCAGGATCAAACACACAGTCCAGTCCTTTTGTAAACAGGAATCCCTGAAGAAAAGCGATGCAAACCTTGGAATATTCTGCTAGACAGTAATAACATCCCAGATTTGCCACGATAAAAAGGGCTATAGTTATATTTCGCTTAATCACCTCTCATTTGCATTGGATTAATATTTACCAGCATCCACAGTGCACACTGCACCCTCTGTAGAAATCAAAACTCCATCATGGAATAAACAACATTTGCTACAATGCCCAGCAATAAAGAAAATAAATGCTGATTTATCACCACAGCCCACCATATATTATTGGGAGAATCAGAGAAATCCAAGATCCTTAGCATTGGTTAACAACAATAACAGTATTCAGTATTCATATTGTAAATTTGTGTACGTAACACTGTTTAATATGAAAGCTGGAATAATCTTACTCTTGTGCATTCCAGAAAAAGCACAGTTAAAGTTACGGCACTTTTCATTTCCAGGTATGATCCATTAAAGTTACACGAAAATGCTAAGCAGACAGAACAGGCACTACAAAGAGTGAACAGCCCATCTCAACAATATCGTAATAAAAATATGCGCATTCTCATATGCACTGAGTACTTATTCTTCTCAAAATTCTTTCTTGGAGCGAGTCTTGTTGGGAGTCCACCTGTATGTAGCCAACAATTTCGCACGACTGTCCACAAGTAGCATACGAGTATATACAGGGGCTCTTGTTTACTGCACATGCGCAGTGTGCTGTAAGCAAAACTTACACAATAAGATAGCTCCAAATTTGTTTTCCATATCTGTACATACTCGTATATCTGTGGTTGACACTTTTGTATGTGGTTTGTAACACCTGGGGCTATTCCACAAAGATATGGTGTTGTAAATTACAAATTACTGATGAAAGATGTTGTAAAGTATGGAGTTGTATCTTTCTGTTCCACGAAAGAATTAAAGTGTATTGTACATTACCAATGAACCGCTACTAATGAGTCATATCAATAAACATACTATGTCATAACATGAAGCAACTGGTTATCTTCGTATTTCATTAATCGAATTCAGTTATGTTTGCCTCTTTAATTGTAATGTATTTTAAGGTTGGTTATAGAGCAAAGATTCGTAGATTCTATGAATTTCGTAACACTGCAATGTTATTTATTTTAGTTTACTTCTTTAATAATGAAAAATTTACTTCCTTATTATCATCATGTTCCTCTGTGATCCACACATAATGCTCCTTGATAGTTCGATAGTTTCCCATATTAGCACTGTACTAGGGACAGAAGAAATAGGCGGGAATGGCGAACCCCTCATTCACTACCCCGACTCTATACCCCTCAGAACCTGCTGGGTGTATGGTCCTGTGCCAAATAACTTACTCCTCCATTCACACTTTTTGCATTATAGGAAAACTTAAAAGAACAAATGAAATAATAACGTGATTTCTAGTAATTGCAAATACCTGATTTACTGAATATTGTTGTTTTGTTTAGTCAACTGTCCAAACACAGGTCTCAAACTCATAAGTGACAACAATGAGGCATCACTAATGAGGTAACTAAGCCAGGAGATAATGGGTTATGGTGGCCAGTTCCTCCTTTGCATACATCACTGAATAGTAACATATTACACTAATCAGACTTTAGATTATATTATCATTTATAATATTTTGCAAGTTAGCCATTTCACAAATGTAATAATTATCATCATGTAATGTGAACGTAATACGAGAAATCAAATATTTAGCATTAAACACAATTATTAGTATTTTGTTTTTATGTGTTTTCAGAATATTGTATTGAAATAGTAACTACTAAATAAAGTTTATACAGTTGTCGACTTTGTGAATCATGAGGAAATTAAGAATTAAAGTGCAAAAAAGTAATATATTTTTCTGTGTGTAAAAAATATACACGTTATTGTAACATGAACGAATATCATAATAAAAAATACTTATGTATTAGAAGCACACTTAAGAATGGCTTAGCTTAACAAAAGAAATAACACAATAAATATGACTAAAAATTGTTCTGTACAGATTCTCTTAACTGATGTAGAGATACACCACACTCCTTCGCAGTGGCTGTCTGTGTTGACACTTTTAATGTCGTCACAAACTTTAAGTTCTTTCAAGAAACAACAAACTTGATAAATAACGCCTTTAGCATGACTTCTGATATCAGGGCTCCACTGAGACATGACAGTGATTGCCTGGATAATTAGTATTTCAAAATACTGTTTATTGTGTTATTATGATATATTTTTTCGAACAAGCTCTAACATAGTAATATCACAGACGAGCACTTGTCAACAACTAGCAGCGACAGGAAGGTCTCTTTGTTCAGGTCATAAACCGCTGGGGAAAGTGTGGAGTGAGTAGTTTCCGCACAAGACCAAAAACCCGCCTATTTCTTCTGCCTTTACTATAATAACGATCTTCACCCTCAAACTTAATTGTTGCGAAATTACAAACGCTGCAAAGTTATTGAAATGGCGTCAAAGGAGATGAAATTGTTTCTTTTGAAGGAAATAGGAGCAAGAAAAGAAGATATTCTATAGCACATATTTATCAAAATATATCTTAATATTATGAAATAAATATAATTAAATCGCATTAGTACATGTAATGTATTAGTCTCCTAATACTTGACAATTCACTAGTAAGTTAAATATACTAGTACTTTTGTGGAACACAATCAGGAAACTTCATTGGTAATTTGTAAGTATGGAGTGGTAAAATACTACTGTAGAGGAGTCTTTTGTGGAATAGAAACTCTAGTACGTTCACTACTTACTAGAGAATTTATTTGTAATGTACAACACCATACCTTTGTGGAATAGGCCCCTGGTGTTGCCAAACTCCAAAAGACATAAAACCCTATAAGGAAGAACTTAGGCTACTGCATGCAAGTTATCAAAAATCTCTACAAACTAACTTCAAGAATTAAGGAGAAATGCCCGTTGAAGACATTATGAAAATGCAATAATTTGACATGAATATTTCTCAAAGCAAAAACCCTATATTTCTAGAGGTAAACAATATTAAACCCTCAGTTTGCTGCTATTGCAATGCGGATCATGAATATTGTTGGAGTAATAGTTCATGCTAATTCAATTATTTGACCTAATAAAGAAGATAAAAGCCGCAAGGTCTTACCTTGCTGGCGAAATGTTTAGTCCACCATCATTACTTCTGTTCGGCCGGGTTAGTCTCACTCCATGGGCTGCATGTCATTCTCGGTGTCACTGCATGGGCTCCTGCTGTTCCCAGAACATTTCAGAAAGTGGAATAATAAATGGTAACATTTTAATCGACAATGGTGAAGTTTTAAGGGCTATAAATGCCGTAATTTGGCTCACTTTCCAACAAAAATAAAGATTGATGCATTAAATTAATCTTATTCCTGAATGAGTGGATTCTATGTTACATTCAGAGTTCACTTTCTCTGAAAATTTTCTCTGTCACAGATAGATCTCCCTATAGACCTAAAATACTGCAAGAAACTTTGATGATCGAATCAGCGAATTACATGTAGAGTCCTGGAATTGTTTCGAAAGTTCTGAAAGACTTGTAAAAGCCGTCTATAAAATTTTCGGAAAGCTTGGAATTTAATTTAACGCAGCCAGTGATAACAGGCGTAGATAGAATAGGGAAAGGGACTCGTGTGCTGGGGAAGTGAGTTTGATTACACTCCGGCTCACTGATTATATTAGCATATATTTTTTCTTTCAACGCTCTTGGAAGTAGTGTCGAAAATGCAGTACACAGTGTAACTTTCCACATTTGAATGAGGAAAGATAAACTGTAGGCCAATGCACTTTTTTTTCTTTCCCGCAACTTATATGTCTGTTATTTAACGAGGTCACTCATCGACTGAATTAGTGGAATGGAGAGGTTATTAAGGCAAAATGAAAGGGTTATGTGACCCAAACAAGTGATCAGACCAAGTGGGATACAAGCAGTTGTGGAATTCAATATATTTCAATTGCTGTCAATGTTGAGACCACTTCGATAATAGTAGCTCCAAAGAAGAAAGATGAGTTCATGTCAATTTAGTTGTTATTAAGGGACCTGTGGCCACCTTTAAGGCCTTTGATATTGTGAGTTCATAACGTGGACGAAAAATTACAAACATTTCGTAGCAGTTGTTCATTCACACAATATATTCCTGTTAAATTAGAGATAGGTGAAGATTTTCATAACAGTTACTTGAATTTGAATTAAATTTAATAATAACTGTAAACTTATTGTAATGCATTATGCCTGTGTTTCTCAAACTTTTTCCATTTCCGATCACTTTTAACATATTGTACAAACTTAGAATTCTTGTAGTCCATTTTTATTATTATTATTATTATTATTATTATTATTATTATTATTATTATTATTAATCATAGGCACTTCTTCACCACACTCAGGAGGAAAAACGTACATATATCATTGAAAATAACTTCAAAATTGTAACATACCATTCTAGAGACACAATGTCTTCACTGACAAGGTGATATTAGTAGGTAACAGTTGGGCTGGGGGGTCCCTGGCAGATATTCATTATCCACAAACCCCTAAAAGCCCAACCTTGAGTGGGTATCGGACGTGCCAGCAGGTGGTGGATAGCCGAGGACCTGCACTGGGAATAGTGCGAAATCACTGGGCCTGTCTCTGAATATCAAATAACAGACTGTGAACAAACTCCCCAACCCTAAAGTGTTACGCGTTTCCGTGCCGATGGGGTGCAAGGCACATGGGATGTGTCACTAATGGAATCTCCGAGAAACTGGCGACCTCTCGGAGTAAACAGCCTTGCACTGGCAAAGAGGGCTCTGCCAGTGTGGACTGTTTAATCCCCCCACACTTGTGGGATCTAAATGAACACAAGTACAGAAATCAAACTAACTGAAACTGACCAAGGAGCCACTTCGGCAGACTTGGCAGTACTTCCTCAGAAAAGGCTGTCGAGTCCTTGGCTGCAGGCATTGACTGCAGTCCGGAAGCTTTTAGGAGCTCAAAGGAAAAAACTCCTGAAAAATAAAAAAATGAAAGAAGGTACTTAAACAGTTGAAAAACCGCGCAAGAATACCTCTCCAAAAGGAAAATAAATAGCGGGACCCAGTGGGAGATTTAAAAGGCCCCACTCGGATTCTAGCACCTCTACTTCCGTCAAACAACATCCCAAAAACCACAGGAGCTTCACTGCGGAGCAGACTGTGTCTTATTGCGGGTATCAAGATGGCAGTTGTCTGTCAACGTCATCCTGATACCAAGCTGACCTGGTTTAGCAGATCAATCGACACTGCACTTTTTCAGGTTTCACGAAAACTGGAAAAGACAATTAAAGCAAAGTAGGTGGCACTAGGTGCCTTCATTGATACTGAAGGCGCCTTTGACATTACCTCCTTTAAAGCTTTTACTACAACTGCAAAGAAACATGGTATAGATGAAACCTGTATCAGATGGATTGAGTCCATCTTGAAAGGCAGAGTGGTACATACAACCCTCATGGGCAGCAATTTAGCTGCAAAGGTCATGAGTGGATGTCCACAGGGAGGTGTATTATCACCCATCCTGTGAAATTTAGTTGCAAATGGATTACTGGATGAAGTCAGTAATCTAGGATTTGATATTATGGACTATGCTGATGATATGGCCATCATAGTTCGGGGAAAATTCACGAATACCATTAGGAAACTTATGCAAGTGGCCCTAAATAAGGTAACGACATGGGCTGAGAGAGAAGGTCTTAAGATCAGTCCTCATAAAACAGCCTTAGTACCTTTCACCAGATAAAGAAATTTGAAGGGATTAGGACCTTATTTCTTAAAGGTGAAAAACTCAAAATGGTTGAGGAAGTCAAATACTTAGGGGTGATTTTTGACTCTAAGGTAGACTGGAATCAACATTTAAAAAGAATAACACAACGAGCAAATACAGTTTTTGAAACTGTTAGACGCACGTACGGAAAAAAATTGGGACTAAGGCCTAGTATGATTCACTGGATCTACACTAGAATAATCAGACCATCTATAACCTATGAGCTCTCGTTTGGTGGAAAAAAGTTCTTCAAAACAACTCCAAAATCAAGCTATGCAGAATTCAAAGAACAGCCTGCATGGCTATAATGGGAGCTATGAAAACGACTTCCACTGCAGCTATGGAAGCACTCATAAACTTGACTCCATTAGACACAGTAGGAATGGAGGAAGCGAGACTGCAACATTCTAAGCAACTGATATTCTCAGATGTAGAGTTGGGTTTGCTGGAATTCAAGAGATTTATGGCAGATGATATACTGTGCATGGAATCAGACCATATTAATCCTGTTCGACATTATACAAAGAATTTCAATCATCATTGACTCTGAAATATGGAAAAACAAAACTCCAACATTTCCTGAGAAGTCTCTGAGGTACACAGACTTAGGACTGGATCAGGAGTCTATGGCATCAGACCAATGATTAGCTTAAGCTTCCCCTTGGGTAAATATGCCACTGTTTTTCAAACACAGATATACGCCATTATGCAATGCGTTCTTGAAAATATAAGAAGAGCTTATATAGGAAAGCAGATTCTTATATTCTCGAATAGCCAGGCTGCCCTTATGGCTTTAAATGCCATATTGTTACTTCAGGACTGGTTCTTAACTGCCTCAATATAATTTCGATCCTGGCAGAACAGAATGAGGTTAAACTCATCTGGGTACCAGGGAAACGAAAAAGGTGACGAACATGCAAGACAAGGAGTGGCTTCAAAATATATTGTAACAGAATATCTAGTTGTTCTGTCAGAGAAGCAATTAAAAAATGGTCCAAGGTTCAACACTACTAAACCTGGATTAAGACACCAGGTATCAATCATGGGAAACAATTTATTATTAGACCAAGCAACAAAAGAGCTGAAATATTACTACAATGTAACAGATTTCAGCTGAGAACAGTCACAGCTTTTCTCACAGGTCATGCACCTGTGAAAAAGCATCTTAATTTAATGGGCCTACTTCAAGGTAACCTACACTGTAGATTCTGCGGGAAGGAGGCTGAAACAGCCCAGAACATTACTTGCTTCTGTGACGCATTGGCTCGCAGAAGATACCATACTTTACCTTTGGAAAAGATTCTCTAGAACCAAAAGATTTTGAACCGAGTTCTATATCTGAACTGTATACCTTAATCAAGTTAACAGGGCTGATGAATCGGTATTATATTATAAAACATAGGTAGCACAATAAGCTTAAGGCTGTGGTGCGTCCGGAGCAATGACGGGCCTAAATGTTGGAAAAAAAATACAACCCAAATCAGATAACAGTCTCATGTGTGGAATGGGAGGATTTCGAAGTTTTATTATTATTACACATTTATTGACGTGGGTGTAACTATAGAATTGAAACTAATTATGTTAATAATGCACATTACATTGTCTAAAAACTTGCATTTTCAGTTTACTCGAACAAAATAATCATTACGATGCAAATGTTAATATATTTTAATAGTATTTAATAATTAACATAGGCAATTATATAAAATCTGGTACTGGTACTTAATTGGCCTGTTGAGTGGTATGAATATGTTTCTTTTTAAAGGCTACAAATTTTTTGTATTCAATATCCAATACAATGGCCAACACCTTCCTAGGACTTACAAATCCAAATATCTTGGAGTTATTTTCGATAGTAAGTTAACATGGAGCAACCATTTGAAATACTTTTCTGAAAAAGCTCGTAAAAGATTCTCCCTTTTAAAAAGACTAGCAGGAAAGAAATGGGGATGCTCTAGGAATACTTTGAACATTACATACAAAATGTTTATACAGCCAGTGCTGACATACTGCGGAGAAATTTTAATTACTTCACCTTTCATAAACGAAATAGAATATGTTCAAAACCAAGCTCTCAGACTCATTACTGGTGGAATCAAAACAACTCCAATAGATTCTATGAGATTCCTCACTAATATTAACAGCATCAAAATGACAATAGAAGAAAAAGCACTGATTCAATATGAAAAACTTATCAGATTACCAGGAAACAATTGGCATTCATACAGTCCTCTATGTAGATTGAAAACTTAAAAAAGTTTCATATCCATTGTTCAAGAATTAAAACAGAAAATCAATATCCCGAATTTAAAAGAAAACTTACAAATTAAACCAAACCCTTTAACTCTATTAAATATAGAATATAATCTAAAATTAACAGAAGAAATACTGAAATCAGAAGTAAACACTGAAATACTGAAACAATTGTTTTTAGAGATAATTAATATTAGGTACCCTCCACAAAACTGGCTTCATTTATACACTGACGGATCCTTGATCTCCAGAGAACAAGATGCCAGTGCAGGTGTTACGTGCTGTCTCTTCTCACTTTATAGATCTCTTGGTTATGGAACAACAAGTTTTGATGGTGAAATCATTGCAAAAAGTGAAAGTCTCAGGAATCTTCTATGCCATATCAATAAATTTAAGAATGTAGTTATATTGTCAGACTCCAAAGCAGCTATTCTATCAATAGTCTCTAAACACACACCTTCATCTCAAACAGCAGAAATAACTAAAGTGCTCTCTCAATTAATATCACTCAATAAAAGAATTGTATTCCAATGGATACCATCCGATTGTGGAATTCTGGGAAACGAGAATGCGGAAGCTTTAGCAGAGAAGGGCAGCACTGCTACTTGCAGACCTGTTACTAAATCCATGTATTACTCTGTGAAAAGATTTATTAAATCTACATACTTAGACTTTAACAAACAAAATTTGATAACACAATCCCAAGGGAAAAAATGGAACTCTCTGCATCAAAATTCACAGTTAATTCCCGATTTACCACGAAAATCGTCTGTAGCTGCATTTAGATTGGCAACAGGCCATGATTGTTTGGCCAAACACCTGCATAGAATTGGAATATATCAGTCCCCTAACTGCCCATTGTGCAACTCAAACCAAGAAATGGATTCTGAACCTCAAAATCTGTGCTTCAGTGGCTGGCCATGATAATATCTTTGAAAAATATTGGAGTGCAAGAGGTCAAATGACTTTATTGTCAAATGCCTGGCATTAGAAAACAACAACAACAAATTTTTTGTATAATTATTTGGTTTTAGGGCGGGAAGCTGTAGCCTCATTTCTCCTTCTGCATTTAGCCTATTTCGATAATTTGTTTTCATGGATAAATAGGCAGAGAATCCAGATATAAAACTCATAAATACTATATATTTTTTTAGATCTTTAATAGTATTAATGATATTAATAATGGAATATGATAATTATTAATATTTATTTTATAATATTACGATTACACTATAACAATCATTATTGGTGATATTTAATGTTTTTATTGATTCATATTTTCGTGACTTAGTATTCATTTTGCAGTATTCTCAAAATTTAAAGAACCAGTACTATTAAACCATTGCTCACGTGATTATACTATGTAAGCAACGATTTAAATACAATTTATGATTCACAGAATTCCTGTCTTTTAGAAGCACTGCAATATAAGATTTATTTTGTTTGTATTTATTGATAAGGAAGGATGGTCATAAAATAATGTAATGTATTAAAACCACAAAACCTCTCTGTCTCAGTCATTTTTAAATTGCATCGTGTGTTTGGTTGTGATTTTAAATGTGCCTGTCCGATCGAGGCTTAATTATCAACCTCCAATAATGTACATATTATTTTATTCTTAGAAACGCCATTGACGCTACAAAACGTAAATGTTTTTATTCCCTACTTATTGTTGCAGTTCTCAAGCAGGAATCGTAATGTAACTTAGAAAGCTTACCTCAGTAGGAAGAGCTTTATCGTAGTTGTCCCATGGGAATCGAACCGAGCTCCTCAATAAACGTACACTCCATAAAGCGCTATCTTTGCTTGCTTTATATGAAATCAAAACTCATAATGGCCGTCCAATATATCATTTGCATTGTTGAAGACAGCATTGTTATGCATTGAACGATGAACGCGAATTCCATAGAGAATAAAAAAATGGAACTAGCGCCAGTGAGCACAGTTCAGTGAGTAGAAGCTGTAGGTAAAAAAACTGATAATACTTGTGTTGAGAACTTTCGACCTGATTTTAAATGTAGTCAATTGGCCGTAAGGAAATTTAAATATCGTCATTTTCATATTTTATATTTAAGCCACCAATTGCACCTCTCTGGGCTAGCAACCCATTGCGCATCATTTTCACATTGCTTTCAAGTCTCAACATAAGCCTCGGATGACAAGGATGGATTATAACGATGACGACTCAGGCAAGAACAAGGACAAGACATGGAAAAAAGAAAATATTTTAAAATTTGGAATTTGGAATGTACAGGACATTTAACACAAGGAAGATCAATTAGATGATATTTTAGCCAAAAAGAATATATCAATAGCAGTAATTTCGGAAACTAAAAAGAAATTGAAAGGATCTAAAGAAACTGAAAACTACCTTCAATTCTATTCTGGTGTTGAGTAGGGCCAGAGCTGGAATCATGGTAATGATACATAAACGTTTCAGGCATGTTGTAGATAATTATTATTACTTGAATGAATGATTGATTCAATTACGATTAAAATTGCAAAGAGGTTATCTTACAGTTATTGACATCTATGCTCCAGTAGAAGGGAAAGAAGAAGAAAATGAAGAATTTTATACTAACTTACAAAAAATTGTCAGTAAAGTTAACAAATCAGATATGCTTTCAATCATGGGAGATTTTAATGCTAGAGTGGAAATATAAAAATTGAACAATTTGTAGGTACTCATGGTGAAGACACATGTAATAATAATGGTAATAGATTAATTGATTTTGTGATGTATAATCAACTCAAAATCATGAATACAATGTTCGAACATAAAGAAAGTCATAAACATACATGGGAAGCCAGGGATTCAAAATCTATGATCGATTATATCAAATGTAATTTTCGTTTATCAGACATGGTTATGGATGCCCGAGTTTTTAGAGGCCAGGAATTAGAAACAGATCATTATCTACTAATTAGCTCAGTACGTTTAAAACCAAGATGGTTGGGAAAGAAAACGCATATGAAAAATAATTTACTCTTCAAAGTCAGTTTACTTAGAGATTTTAGTATTGCTAATCTCTACCGAAATAGAATGGCTATTCTTGTAGATCAATTACCCCTTCTTGATAATGTTGAAGATGAATGTTTGAATATGAAACAAATTTTAACACAAGCCGCCAAAGAAAGTTTGGGACAAAAAAAGGTGTGGCTTAGAAAGAAAGGCTTGCGACAGTGGGATGATGACATAAGCAAGATAATTGCTGATAACAGACAAGCATTCAATAAATATATCTCAACCAAGAAAGAAGAAGATCAAATTGATTATCGTAAGAAATGGGCAATCGCAAAGAGAGAAGTTCGAAAAAAACATAGACAGAATTGGATAAACTTTGTGGCATACTTAAAAAATGATATTACTCGGCCTCAATCACAGACTTATAAAATTCTTAAGAAATTAAATTGTGAAGTAAAAGATAATCTAAGAATAAATGTTATTTCTCAGGACAATTGGTTACAGTATTTTCAACTACTATGGTCTACATCAACACAATCTCTCATGCTTCCATTTTCAACTAATCCTTTAATGAAGTTAATTTCTATGGATGAACTACAAAGAGTCTTGAAAAACAATAAATCTCCAGGAGAAGATTTAATAAATAGTGAATTATTTAAATATGCTAGCCATAAATTTCTACAAAGATTTTTGAGATTTTAAAATTTGATATGGGAGGGACAAGGATTTCCAGAAAGCTGGACTAAATCTATTGTAATCCCTATACATAAGAGAGGAGATTTGAAAATTACAGATAACTATAGAGGAATAAGTTTATTGAACGCAGGATATAAAATTTATGCAAATATTTTGAAAAACAAACTCAATAAGCATTACGACAATATTATCAGTGAGGAACAAAATGGTTTTCGTCGAGGAAGGTCCTGTTGTGATGGATATTTCGCATTGAAATTACTGGTTGAGAAACATAGAGAATTTAATCTAGAAACGCATATGGCATTCATTGACTTTAAAAAGGCTTTTGATAAAGTTAATCGGAATAAATTACTTCAGATTTTGGCAGATGATCAAGTGCCTCAACAGATTATACAAAATATTTACAATATATATAAAACAACTATCATAGCAATTCGAAGCAACAATAAACTTTCACAATGGCGACCCATTTATAGTGGAGTACGACAAGGCTGTGGCCTTTCACCACTTCTGTTTATTATATATATAAATAGAATCATTCAAGATTGGCGACAGACACGCCATGGATTTATTCCAATTAATCGAAATTTGCAGCTTGATGCTTTACTTTTCGCTGATGATTTAGTTCTCATGGCATCAACTGAGGATGATTTACAATATTCAGTACACAATTTAAATATGGTCAGTGAAAAATATAACATGGAAATTAATATTGAAAAATCGAAAATCATGTCATTTTGTAGGAAATTCCCTGTACCAAGTAAAATTTGTTTGAATAATAAAATAATAGAAAGAGTAAATACCTTCACTTACCTTGGCTATACACTATCACCTTATGATGAAGTAGATATTGCTGAAAAAATATGTAAATATAATAAAACAATGGGGATCATTAATAAAATCAAGAAACCTTCAGTAGTACAAAGACACACAAGAATAGGCTTGTATAAAACCTTAGCACAGCCAATATTAAGCTATGGTAGTGAAGCATGGACTGTGAAGAATAAAGATGTCAATAGAATAACAGCAAGTGAGATGAGGTTTATGAGAGCAACAGCTGGATATACTCGCTGGGATCATAAAAAAAATGACATAATGCAAGAACTTCAAACAGAACCCATTATACAGTTCATCAGCAAATATCAACTTCAGTGGAAGGGTCATCTCGAACGAATGAATCAATGCAGAATTCCAAAAGCACTGTTTCATTACCATCCATATGGCAAAAGATCTCTAGGCTGTCCAAAGAAGAGATGGACTGAAAATTCTAGTTTGAGACTGTAACAGGCCACTTGGCCTAATACTTGTTAGGAAGATGATGATGATGATATTTAAGCCTTATTTAGGGCTTGTTCTTTCATTTGAAAAATATGTAGGGCCTACGTATTTAAGTTTTCTGAGGATATGATATAACGTACATTTTATGATGCAGTTATGTTTTGCAGTCTTGTTACTTGATTTTTATCAGTATAACAATTCTCCGGCAGCACTCTTGAACACGACGTTACTTCATTCTATCCTTAAGGCCGGGATTACGGTCGAAGTTCGTTTGCATTACGTTACATTGCAGTGAAGTACGTTGAAGTTAGACAAATACAAGCTCCGTGTATTTGATTACGGTCAACGTTAGAATGAATGAACGCATGACAGCATTGATTCAACATAGATGTTGGAGAAAAGCTTCCCACTGTGCTTTAAAAATTTCAAGTCCTCTCAAATTTCGAGGTCATATAGCATTGCATCTGGTACATCTGTCGGTAAGCCAACGATTTCCTTGACAGAACTATGGATAAGTTTATCAATATCATTAAGAAATTTTAATTTAAGATCCTTTAACGGTGCACATTGAAATGGATAGATAAACTGAGGCCAAATATATTGGTTTAAAATGTTCAGTTTTTGATCAGGAATGAGCAAAGGTGATGACACTAGGTGGTTGAGACTATTTGTCAATTTATTAATAATTTCTGTAGGATTAAATTTAATTTGATCATGAAAAGTGATTCCCAAATATTTGATGTTTTCATTAGAAGTCAGACAGGATATTATAGATCCATCTATTAACTTAAAGGCTGAGAAGAGAGTTGACCTTAGTGAAGAGAAATGACTTTACTTTTATCAGTATCAATCTGCAGTCCAATTTTTGTAAGTGAGTTCTTGACTAACATTGTCAGATGTTTTGCAGCACTATCATTTTGACTTATAAGAACTAAATCATCAGCAAAAGCTAGCACTGATATTGTTTTCAAGGTTACGAATGATATTGTAACCATATTCTTCTACAACTTGCTTTCCACTCAATTCTTTTAAAAGAAAATCTAGTGCCATATTGAAGAGAATAGGAGAAAGAGGAGCACCTTGTGCAAATAATTTTTGCATTGAGATTTGTCCTGTTTTAGCTGTTCTTTTTATGGAAACACTAGTTGTATTGCCCTTAAGCAAAGCAATGATGAGATTTTTCAATTTAGAAGGAACAGGGAAAGTATGAAGAATCTGTTCTATGTGAGCATGAGAAATATTATCAAAAACTAGTGTTATATCCAAGAATACTACTGTGCAATCTTTATGTTTCAATTTGGAATCAGTTAAACAACCATTCAAAATCGATGAATTAATGTAAGCTCCTGGAGTGGCTATACATCCTCGTCAGTTGGCATTAAGGCAGAGAAACATTCTAAATTTGGTGTCATTTATTCTTTCAACAATTCGGCAGATTAAGGAGAAAATTGTGATTGGGCGCCAGTTTTTAACTTCAGCTGGGTCACCATTCTTAAAAATTAAAATTGTTCGACCATGCTTGAGAGGGAGTGGGACATAACCCCAACGAAGCATGTAGGTAGCGAGATAAGAAATTGCTTTATATATTTTAAGTTCTCTTATAACTTTCATCCTTACTCCATCCTCTCCCGGGGCAGTATCAATGCATATACTCCTACAAGCTTTGATGACGTCAGTATCTGTTATTAGTATACTTTCTTGGTCTAAGTTATCAAGATCAATATATAGATTATATCTTTCCATTAGAATATCATTTGTAGATCCAAACTGGTTATTAAAATAATCGGAAACAGTTGAGGTATTGAGTTTACATTCAATTGAATTAGAAGAAGATATTACATGACGAACAATTTTCCTCCTTTGATAATAGTAATAAAATTGAGCTAGTTCAAAGTCAAATTTATTTTTTCTTCTTTCAGATTGTTTTCGACTGTTTTTTTCAGATTAGCTAAAGTATTCACTCCAGGGCAAATAAAAATGCTTATAGCGGGAAAAGGAAGCAAAGAAGGGAAGAACAAGACATAATCCCTGCATTAGCTCAGAGAGCAATTAGTGATAAACTGTACAATCATTTGAGATCACAGGTGGGAATTCCTCTACCAAGCATTGCTACCCTGCAGCGTTGGACAAAAAAATTGCCCTTTTCTCCTGGTATTCTTAACCGGTACTGAAAATTTTAAAAGAGCAGGGACTGTCTTTGAGCGAAATGGATAAGTTATCAGTGTTACTATTTGATGAGTTGAGTGTCAATGGTGTCATTTGTTATGACCACGAGGATGATTCGATATTGGGCCCTCACAGAAGTGCTCAAATCGTAATGATCCGAGGATTGACAGGTGAGTGGAAGCAGCCCATCTGTTATGATTTCGATAAAACAATGGACAGAGAGCTACTGTTCGAAATTATAACAGAAATTGAAGTGGCAGGTTTCAGAGTAGTTGCAATAGTTTCTGATCTGGGTGGCAGCAACAGAAGACTGTGGAATGAGTTACAAATAAATGTAAATCAGACCTGCTTTTCAAATCCTGCTTCGGAAGAATATATTTACCCCACCTGATTAAGTTATCAAGGAACCATTTTATTGATGGTGGGTTTCAATTGAAAGACAATTATAGAAAAAAATGTAATTGAACGGATTATTAAATCCGATTCTTAGGAGTTGCAGCTATTCCCGAAATTACATTGGGGTCACTTTACCGTGCAAGAGAATGACAGCCAAAGAGTTGCACCAGCCATGGAACTTTTTTCGCATCTCACTGCTGCGCTGATTAAATATTTGGTACCCGAAACTGAGTAAGTTCATGAATTTTTTAATTCACAAATGACTTCACAGATGTAATGAATTCGGGAATTCCGAAAGATCCCACAAGAAACAAGTAGAGAAGGAATGTAGGAAACAGTAGAACTGAGCGTCAGAGGCAAAAATACTCTTCTACCTTTTCAGAATGGCTTCCTTACCACTATTTAGAGCTTGAAACGGTTGTATAGCGATTTAAAAGAAAAGGAATTGATTCTATAATGACCAGGAAACTCAATCAGGGTGCTCTGGAGAACCTATTTTCCCAAATTCGTGGGATGGGACATTTTTATAATAATCATCTGACCGTGGAAGTGAAAAATCTCTTGCGCCTATTAATATTGGGACGTCGCCTGCCCCACCCTACAAGTGCCACAGTAGAAGATTCAGGTGGAATAATAATAACAAAGCAAGTTTTTCAGGATCTCGTGGACATTTCTCATGAAAGCGTGAACGAAATCCTTGAGGAAATAAACTCATTAGAAGTGGATACTGATGATAGAATTGACACAACAGAGCTAATAGAAAGGGAAGAAGTAGAATTGCTCAGATATGTTGCTGGTTATATTGCTAGAAAATGTAACAACAGAAGTGCTGTTTCGAATGCTAATTCCAGTCAACAATCTCCAGGATGAATAGAGGTCGTTACACGTGTTGGACTGGTTCATCCCTCTCCTCAGTGGATGGCAACAATTGAAGAGTGTGAAGTTATATTTAGAAAATTTCATAAAAAATCAGTCAAGAGAAAAAAGAATGTCATAGGCCACTTATTTATATTTTTGAGGACAAAGTTTCCAAATGAAGACCTGGAATTACTAAAGTTATTTAGTAGAGCACGAACATTTTTTAGAATTCGTTACCTAAATAGAAGAAAACAGGACGTCAAAAGAAGAAACCGTATGAAGCAGAAGCAATGGCTGCAGAGCTGCTCATCGCGTCCTTCACAAGACTATTTGAGTCAGTTCAAATTTTGTGAAACATTCTTAAAATAAATTGTTGTATTTGTACAATCAGTGTTAAAATTGGGATACTTTTACTCTCCGCTGCTATTGCAATCCATCCTCAACCATTTCACTAAAATAGGTTAATTTACAAAATTTCATTTTACAATCCTGTATAAAATTAATCATCAATTAGTTTTAGTACACACTCTATTCCACTGTTATTAAGAGAAATTTAATACATTTTGCATGCGTAATTTAAATTCTGTCGTTCATCAGTAATATAATTAATATTTTGAGGCTCGGAAACAGAAATTGCCATGTAAAATAAATTAAATATAGGCTACCTATTGAGCAATGTGTATTCGTTAATAACGTTCTTTAAAATTGGACTGAAATATTCTACAAAGATTAGAGATACAATGAAGCATTCACAGTAGTTTTTATATTGCTATGAGAATTTGGAAAGTAAACGATCATTGAATTAAAAAAAAAAAAAAGATGGGATATTGAAGTGAGAGTTCTACCTCTAAGCCTTTACTCCTCCAGTGTGTATGTAACCCAAACAAATATATATAAATATAGGTCTTTAAATCACTTGGTTATTGTTAGAAAGTGTAAGCTAAGGGTTGCCAATGTTGCCGTGGTGACGTCACAGATTTACAACCCTCTTGACTGTCTCTTTAAATGCTGTTATGAAGGGACCTGTGAGAGTGATAGCGACCGACAGTTCACCGACCTTGGTTTTTTGTATTAACACCACTGCCACCTGGTGAGTGAAATTATAACTACTTACTCAAGTGGAAGCTTTTGATGGGTTAGGAGCTAGACACAAGTCTAGAAAATGGGTCACATTCCTGCCATCTATCCACAATATGCGGAATCCGAATCACTTAAAGTGAAGTGAGAAGACATTAGATGCATAGGATACATGCTAAGAAATAAACGTGAAGTTCTGTCTACATTAATAATAAGATTATTAGAACGACATAATTTTTAAGTTCACAAATACTATTAATTAATTTTTAGTTTGTGCAATAACTAGATGCGAAACAGGAACAAGATAAAGTTAAACTTCTATCAAGATTAATCCCTTCAGACCTGAATTTATGTTAAAAAAAAAAAAAAAAAAAAAAACTGGTCACATAATCATTCTCGGGATCCAAAATTCCCGAATCAAGTCTTCACAGAAAATCAAAATTTAGGAACAATTTTGACCCCTGGGGGCCCAAAATTTTAAATTTTATTTTTAATTCAGGTATAGAAATGTTTAAAAAATAATATTCTTCATTTCTATCACACTGAATTTTTCAAAATATTTAAAAGTATCGAAAACATTCCAAAAAAGAAAAAAAGAAACAATGTACAGTATAATGTAGGAACATCAGGCCTTAAGGGGTTAAGCAAACTAACACTTCAATATTATTTATTTATGCAGTGATAAGAGAAGTTGTGAAACAAATATAAAGAAAACTCGTGAACTGAATATAATTTATTAAAGTAATAACTATAGGATTGATAGAATTCTGAAAAAAAAAAAAAAAGTTTTAACTTCAAGTTTTATATTCGTATGGAGTGGAAGGCACACAGGTATGCATGGGATAATTTTGATTGTGCTACTAAAGCCCCTTGAGTCTTGGTGTTACCTGAACCCCGAAAGACACAAACCCCTATAAGGAAGAACATACTGTTTTATCGTCGTTAAAATCAACATATTTTCACATAATTTGAACGCAGAAACTATCAAGAAATCTCTACTAACTAATTTCAAGAATTAAGAAGAATTGCCTGTTCAAGATGGTATGAACATGCAATAATTTAACATTAATATTTCTCAAAGCCAAAGCCTTATATTTCTAGAGGTAAATAATCTTAAACCCTCGGTTTCCTGCTACTGCAATGCGGACCAGGAATATTTCTGGAGTAATAGTTCATGCTAATTCAATTATTAGACCTAATAAAGAAGATGAAAGCCGCAAGGTCTTACCTTGTTGGCGAAACGTTTAGTCCACCATCATTAATTCCATTGTCTGGAATCCTGATGTTCGACTGGGTTAGTTAAAGGGTCTCACCCCATGGGCTGCAGGTCGTTGTCGGCGTCAATGCCTTCCCACCACATGGGCCCCTCTTGTTCCTAGAAAATTTCAGAAATGTGGAACAATAAATGGTAAAACTTTAATCGACGATGGTGAAGTTTTAAGGGCTCTTTGTCTCACTTTAGAACAAAAATAAAGTTGTTGTTGTTTTCTAATGCCAGGCGTTTGACAATAAAGTCATTTGACCTCTTGCAGTCCAATATTTTTCAAAGATATTATCATGACCAGCCAATGAAGCACAGATTATGAGGTGTTCCGAATCCATTTCTTGGTTTGAGTTGCACAATGGGCAGTTAGGGGACTGATATATTCCAATTCTATGCAGGTGTTTAGCCAATCATGGCCTGTTGCCAATCTAAATGCAGCTACAGACGATTTTCGTGGTAAATCAGGAATTAACTGTGGATTTTGATGCAGAGAGTTCCATTTTTTCCCTTGGGATTGTGTTATCGAATTTTGTTTGTTGAAGTCTATGTATGTAGATTTAATAAAAATAAAGTGAGATATCCCATGATACAGATTGACGCAATTAAATTCGTCTTATTCCTGAATGAGTGGATTCCATGAAAGATTGAGAGTTCATTTTCTCTGAAAATGTTCTCTTTCACAAAAAGATGTCTCTGTAAACCTACAATACTGCAAGAAACTTCGATAATCGAATCAGTGAATTACTTGAAGATTCCTGGAATTCTTTCGAAAGTTCTGAAAGACTTGTAAACACCGCCTAAAATTTGGAATGCAATTTAACACAGCTGGTGATAACCGGCGTAAATGGAGTAGGAAAAGGGACTCGTGTGCTGGGATGTGAGTTTGATTACACTCCGGCTGATTGATTATAATTATGTGCACATATTTTTTTCTTTTCACGCTATTGGAGGCAATGCCGAAAATGCAGTACACACAGTGCAACTTTCCACATACAAACGTGGAAAGATAAAATGCATACACTTTCTTTTTCCTTTCTGGCAGCTTGTGAGTCTGTTATTTAACGAGATCACTTAGTGTCGACTGAATTGGTGGAATGGAGGTAATATTAAGGCAAAATGAATTGATGATGAGCTACGGGATTACGTGACCCAAGCAAGTGATTAGACCAAGTGGGACGCAAGTAGTAATGGAATTCAACACATTTCAATTTCTCAGTCCAGAGCGAACAGCGGATCAGTATACACGTGTGCGGAGGGAGTTCGGCAGTGAAGAAATATTGTATAGAGGCATTGACACTGACATCGAAGATTAGGATGTTACTGTTCATAACAAATCCTGTATCTGAAAAGTCGTAGTTATGTATACCTAAAAGGGGTAGCTTACCGATGCAGAGCTGTAGTGTAGCTCCACATCAACATAATATATGTGCAGCATAACTGTACAGGCTGGCTGATATGACGACACAACTTATCCTACTTTCGTAATTGAAGGTCAAGAATTAACTCAACCCAAACCCAGTCCCTGCTCATCTCCACTTTCATCCCAGTGCAAAAGCCTCCTACACTCGGTGTAACATAAAGTTAATTAAATTATTTTCTTCAATTCTGCTCATTTTTTAATCAATAAATATTTGCTCAAATTAAATTTGAGTGTGTGTAATCGAGAGACAATAAATTAATATAAAATTCTGGAGCAGGACAATAAAGATAATTAAAAATATTACTTAGACTTTACTGTTTTCAGTTAAGGATGGCATTTGAACCAAAAAAATACAGATGTGGTAGAAAAACTGTACTAGAGCCTTAGACCTGCGTAAAATAAATAGGCCTACCATACATTTGAGTTTTCAGGCTTTCATGGTGACTGTGAGCAGAATTAGGTGCTTCTGGGTATTTCACCGTGTCTTGGAACTTGACATCTCCAAAATTTTGGAAATACATACAGGTTCCATCATCAGGGCAGATAGGGTGGCTTACTTTGTTGGGCCGTTATGCCAGGCTCAGTTGTCCGGGTTAGCCTGGTATAATGAGCCCAACCTATCTGCCCTGATGTTGAAACCTGTATCTAGTTCTTGAATGTTCCAAATCTCAAGTTCCAGGACATGGTGAAATACTAAAAAGCCTAATTCTGAATATTAGACAGCTCATAAATTAAAAGACAAACTAAATATAAGCTTATTTCGTAACACCACTGAAATATTTTATTATATTTATTTCATCAGCATTTTAAACACCTTAAAAATAGAATGCTTAGAGAGATGAATAAATACAAAACATTCATCAAAGCACATTGATACTGCCCGCAGTGCAAACAAGGGGCTTATAATGCTGACATCATATTGAATGAGCATTGCGAAGCACGTTGGCTTATTTGAGACCCATATGCCCATGTCTGTTACATGCTATGATCACAAGAAAAATGGGAGACAAGAGTTGGACTAAATAAATCTTACATTCGTCTCCAGCTCAGACTGAGTGCTGCAAAATAATAAATGTCTTCATAGGTAGAAGAACAATGCACATTTCGATAGTTCCTGGCACATTATGGCATCACTGTGAATCAGTAGCAGCTCGTGCCTGAAAAAGTAGGTGAAGCACAAAATTGTTGCAAGGTTTTCAAAGCCCATGTAGCTAGTTGCATTGATAATAATCGGAACTCTATGCAACTAAAGTAATTCCCTCCCATAAATTTCCATTATATTCAATCGTGGAAAGTGATTCCATTGTATTTATTTCTGCCAGCTATCAGTGCACTTAACAGTACATGTAAATTAAGATATGCTTATTGCTTACCTATCTTTTGTACACTAAGTTGATCCTCCATTCCTTCAGGGCTGGAACCTGTTAATAACGTTCTCATGGAAGGGATGTGATTCCAATCTCTTGTCCAACACATCTTTTTGGAGCGAAATATTCCCTAACACCGACAGTCTCTTCTGTGACATTGAGTTTCTCTGTTTTGTTTTTATTCGTTTTAAATACAAGAAGCTCCTCTCGACGGATACGCTAGTAGATGGTAGTATTAAAATGAGGGAATTTAACTTATACACTTCTCCAAATACATCTTTGTTGACATCGTTGTCATGAAGAAGTCTAGCACTTTCTTAACTGATATATTCCTTTATTCACTATTCAGGTACAAAAGCTCAAGTTTAGTTGTCAGAACCTGCGTCTTTTTTTTAATATGCTGAAATAGCTAGCTTGCAGTGAAGAAAGTGGATCATGTGGAAAGTTTCTACTATAAGTGTCAAATTTGGATGCATCAGCCAGGCTGACAAAACGAAGTTATACATCTTGATTACACAACTTTTAACACTATATCACTTCGGAAAACATATTATGTGTCTTTCTCGTGTTAAATTTACATTACCTCGTTAACAGGTTTCAGCCTGTTATCGGTCATCTTCAGAACTGGTTGTAGCTGGTCTTGGCACCTTTTCTTTGTGTTTCCTGTGGAGGTGTGTTTGTGTAGTGTAATGTAAACTGCAACACCTGCAACAACTTCTACATAGGACAGACAGGCAGTCACTTCAAACATGTTACAAAGAACACATCACAGCCATAACAAAACTACAAAACACTTCCATATATGCAGAACACATCACAAATGCTAACCACACCTACAGAGACATGAACACACATGTAAATTCTACACATTTAACTAAAAAGCCAGAAACTAAGCACACTAAAACAATACGAAATATATAGGCACACAAAAACACATCCAAATGAAATTCTCAACACACAACTCAATTTCAGAACACACACACTCTTTGACTCCACACTACACTATACAAACACACCCCCACAGGAAACACAAACAAAAGGTGCCAAGACCAGCTACAACCAGTTCTGAAGATGGCCAATAACAGGCTGAAACATGTTAACGAGGTAATGTAAATTTAACATGAGAAAGACACACAATACATTTTCTGAAGAAACAAAGTTTTTCTAAATCCCCAAATCTTTCATCGATCTGCATGATGATGTCAAGGATCTCAAAGAACAATATCTTGTAATGACGATCATGTTCTACATCACTTTTTCCACTGTAGCAGCAGTCAGTCTGTACTTCCTCCCTGAGAATTCACTTCTACTTTTCTCTACGTTCAAAATTCTAGCATGGTGCAGTATCTGAAATTTCCACGAGTAAGCGAAGAAGCGCTTTCGTCATGGCCCCGAAATGATAATTCCTGCTTGCTTAAATACAAAGCAGCATCAATGACTGACCGCATAACATGTCTGTTTACACGAACATTTTCAATACACTGCACTAACAATAGCCTAGCATTTTCTTTCAGAACATTCCCAATAGTGTTCACATTCTTCTGTAAATGCTTGAACTGCAGCACGCACTTTAAATGTTCTGCCGAATTTTCATGTTTTTGTAGAGCATGACTAACATTATTTTAGAAAATCACTGAATCCGGTTTCATTCCACACGTCTTTTAACTCCAATAGTAGGCATGACTAACAAAATAGTATGCAAATCTAAACAAAATAGTAATAGTAATAGAAATTAAACAAAATAGTATTTCAATGTAGTGGCTCCCACACTACCACTCACTGATGCTTGCAGTACCATGAAGTTTTAAAATTAAGTTCGTAGGATTCACCAGCTTGTGAGTTTAACTTTTTACAGTTTATGTCTAAAATTCGTTGAGTTCTGTCTAGAAACAATAGATAACTCTTATCCTGCTCACACCAGTGATTAAACGAGGTATGAATTAATGTACATACTGTGTGATTGAATGGATTCATTTTGACATTGCAACATAACAATACAAAAACTTACATAGTAGTTCCTAACACACTTATTAGAGATTTATTAAAAACTGAAACGCACTTAATGTCTTCACCTAATAAAGTAATAAGTAAAATAAATGATATTTTAAAAATTATCACAACTGAATAGCGAGAGTCGAGAACTGACATAAAAAACAATGAAAAACAGACTGAGGTACTGAGGAAAGGCAAAAATTCATTCATAACTTGCACTAACAAGGCTGTGTTCAGAACATTAAACTTTCTTTCCATTGCTTTTATAGTATTAATTTTTAGTGGAATTTTCCTATGAGGTACAGTAAAATTGTAGCCAGAAGAATAAAAAATGAAGCAGCACAAAAATTAAAATCATAAAACATAATAGGACCTATATAGAAAGAAGACTTGACAAAGCAGAATTTTAAGGAAAGTTTTCTTTAGGATGGGCCATGTTGCTGGACAGACAAGTAGTCGTAAATCTCCGTGTCACCCATTATAAAAAGCGCATCGACTGGGCCGAAGACCAAATACGTGTTCGTCACAGCAACACCCATTTTTTGAAGAATATGGAAGTGCGGGGGGAAATGACTCAGTCATTGTCATAGCAACCACCCTAACACATAGGAACAAAATGATATTTTAAATTTGAGAATCAGTGCCTTGTTGCTGCCGCTCGAGGAACTGAGATGTGAAAGTTACACAACAGCGGGAATATTTAAACAGACTGGTGATACTGTACTTGAGATTTACTGATTTATAGTGCTTTAGTTTTTAAAATTAAATAATTTAATATATGAAATATAAATCAAATGGCTCGCAAAATAACAAGTGAAATGTTCTTCACCTTCTTCATTTGAATAACCGCTACTGTTGTGAATGAAACTGCCAACCAACTTACCACGAAAGGATGTGCAATAACTACAGAATTTCAACATCTCACTCAACCAGAGAAATTCACCACAACTCAAGAACTAACAATGACCACGAACTTTAGCTAGAGAACAATGTGTGACAGTATTTTTAATGATCAATTGATCAGCCCAAACATATTCCATGGAGAAACAATGACACAACATTTCGACTCATTTTGTAACACAGTTACCTTGACAAAATATTTAAACAAAACTGGAACCCTATCTCATTGAACTGTGTACTAAGCATGAAGAATGATCATGCAACGGGCTTAAACCACTGAGCAAACTGTGTAGTTCCTACTAACAACACTAAAATTCAACATTAGAAGTAGGCCTACTTAATGTATTAATATACTTTAATGATCAGTCTATTATCCCAGCAGCAACGGCAGCATGCAGAATCCTTAATAAACATTTATACAAGATTATAATGCTTATTTCATCCAAATGTTTAACAGCAATAACAGTAAGTATCGTTATCTATAGCAGTAGTAATAATACTTAATGATGCTTTAAACTTACAGATGTCATTCAATATACTAAGTCAGATTAATTCAATTTAGAAGTATAAACAAGTCATCAATTTACTGAGTAGAAGGTATAAGTACCGGTATGCAGAAATTTTGTTAATTCTGTTCTAACATTTTCTCTCGATTTTCAAAGCTTTGAGATAGTTAGGCAGTGAATAGTGAACTTCTTTTTTATAATAGCTGAGACTAACAGAGGGTAGATGGATGTCTGATTTGTGTCTTGTATTAAAATTATGAATTATTTAATTAGTACTACATGTATTTTGGTTTTTAACACAAAACATTACAAAGGAAAGAATGTACTCACAAGGTAAAGTCAATATTTATAAATTTTTAAAATCTTTTCACATGGTGTCCTTTTATGCATAACTGTCACTATCGTTATACCAGTACCTTTCTTTTGTAAAACAAAAATATGTTCAGCTTCAGATGAGAATATTAATCCACATTTCATTACACAACGGAAATATGCAAAGTATAAAACTTTAGGAATGTTTATATCACTAACAGAAAATATGGATCTTAATGCTTCAACAAGGAGAGCTTAATTTAGGAGTAATATATTACATGTGGGTTTTCCAGTTTGATTGTCCTTATAGATTGTTTGAGATCAATACCGTTTAATCTAATCTTGTAGAAAAACTGAGCACTATTACATGTAGCTACTGGTACACTAAATTTGACTACAATGGAATTATCAACATTAAGTGCTAGTCTATTTACATTAAACAATACACTCATTAGATTTAACACTATTAGATGTGTTAATAAGGTGATTGTATCGTAATCACACTTTTGACATCTGCAAATAAGATTACCTGGGATAATTTATGTATGTTTGAGATTAAATCATTGATGTAAATTAAAAACAATAATGGACTCAAAATTGATTTCAAGGACTGAGCAGATAGAAATTATTCAAAGATGAGTACTGCAAAGCCATTAACCTTTAAGAGATAAATGTTAAAACAGTATTATAGTCATGACTTGATATGTTACAAATTGTGTATTATTTATAAAGTATGTTGATATTCTTCAATTTTATGTAGCATTAAGAACATTAGATTAAATAAAATAATTTTAAATTTTTTCTATTGTAAAGTTTCTTTCTTGAAAGGAGCAAACTCAGTTCTACTACAATCAACTAGATCCAAAGTATGAGCATGGTCAAGGACAATGAATTTTGAAGAATGAAACTTTGTATCTAATGGCAAGCAACTAATCACTAGGATGGGAACACTATATAAAACCACATAGGGGTTAAGTAAAAAAATTATAGCTTTAAAACATAAAAACAAAAGAACTGACAGTGTTATCTCAATTACCGGCAGCGGCAGCAGCAGCAAGTGTGCATGTCTCGTAACCTGCATATTTATTCACCATAAATTTTCACACAATGGATTCTGAATAGACAAAATCTGTCTACTTATATATTTTTACTACCCACAATGTCAAAACACCTCTGATTGAGGTTCTGGTTGATGTATACTGTACATCTATTATCAGGCAGTACATCTCACTTGACGATAGGTGTCAGAGGAAGAACAATAATTATTATTTGTATACATTTTAAGTCCGATTAGTGAAATATGTTACTAGTCAATGATGTATGAAATGAAGAGGGAAAGGAACTGGCCATCCTACCCCATTATCTCATAGCTTAGTTACCTCATGAGTGTTACCTTACTGGTGTCACTTATGGGGCTCCAACCTGTCCTCGGACAGTTGACTAAACTTACAACAATGTAATAAAATTGAAATTAATTCTCCATAAAAACATCAAAGGAGGTACATCTCTCTTTCTCTCCACTACTAAATACCAACATAATAAGCGAGAGGTCCAAAACGAATTACTAGGGAAATGGTCTGCTTCCCTAGTATTGCGTCCTGAACCTCTCGTCTGTTTAACAAGAAGGGAGCAAAGGCAGATGTGCCTCCTTCGATGTAATTCTTTTAGAGAATTACCAAATTCATTTCCTGTCATCAGTACATTTTAGAACCATGTACGAAGTATCAAGGAATATGTTTCCAGAAAACCTCAAGTAGGTCTAATTTATTCAAAATTTGGTTATTTGTATGTTTGCGACAAAACTCACTACTTTCTTTTAAGTAGCCTTACAAACTCAAGAATAAATAAAAAATATAAACGCAATTTCAGTTCATAACACTTTGGGCCATAAGCTATTCCCATACTAGTCGGATGATCGTTCACCTTTTCCTGTCATCAGTACATTTCAGAACCATGTACAAAGTATCAAGGAATATGTTTCCAGAAAACCTCAAGTAGGTCTAATTTATTCAAAATTTGGTTATTTGTATGTTTGCGACAAAACTCACTACTTTCTTTTAAGTAGCCTTACAAACTCAAGAATAAATAAAAAATATAAACGCAATTTCAGTTCATAACACTTTGGGCCATAAGCTATCCCCATATTAGTCGGATGATCGTTCACCTTTTCCTGTCATCAGTACATTTCAGAACCATGTACGAAGTATCAAGGAATATATTTCCAGAAAACCTCAAGTAGGTCTAATTTATTCAAAATTTGATTATTTGTATGTTTGCGACAAAACTCACTACTTTCTTTTAAGTAGCCTTACAAACTCAAGAATAAATAAAAAATATAAACGCAATTTCAGTTCATAACACTTTGGGCCATAAGCTATCCCCATACTAGTCGGATGATCGTTCACCTTTGCCAGCAGTCGGCCTTGATCCTCTACAGGCTGTTGTGCCACACGTTTATTAATTTTTAAACTTGAAGCTCAGGTTGTAACTAGACAATACGAGGGGCACAAATGACATTCTAAACTCCAACATACAGATGAAACTATCTTAAATGTAAAAAATATGCACAGTTTAAAACGTACTGTTGCACTACACAATGAAAAGTCAGAAAGAACAATGAGAATGAATGGCCCTAAAAGAACCAACTAAACAATGAATTCACATATTATTTAATTATATTTTACAAAATATGGTCAGTAACAAGAATGTGTACTTCAACATGTCATACGAAGACTGCACTGTAACACAAGGGGTCACAGAACAATAACAAGCTTGTCTCCTTCCACCCATTCTTTTTAATAATTCTGTTCATGAAGTCACAAGGGAATTGTATAGGCCTACAGAAAAGGAGACTTATGCCAAAAGAATTCTTAAGCATACTTATGGCTTTTAGAGAACTGGAGGTTCATTGCCACCCTCACATAAGCTCGCATCGGTCCCTATCCTGAGCAAGATTAATCCATTCAATACCATCATATCCCACCTCTCTCAAATCCATTTTTATACTGTCATGTGAGTGCAAGAACTAGGTAACTTGATTTTTCATATTTTGTGACATTGCCTATTTACTTATTTATTGCACTAAGGAATATGTCTCGTTTTCATTTACCTATTTGTTATATTGGAAAATAGATGCCGCTGGTATCGTTTGATCAGTTACCAAGTTCTTGCATTACATTTTATTCGATTCTTGCTATGCTATAAAAGAGGTAGCTAAAAAACGCTAATTTCGAGTTACCTAGTTCTAGCATTCACACAACGATATTATCCTCCCATCTATGTCTTGGTCTCGCCAAAGGTCTTTTTCCCTCCAGTCTCCCAACTAACCATACATATCCATGAACTCATTATTATATCTTCTTCATCAGTTGACGCCATCATGAACCGCTATCAATATCTTCCTCAAAATCTTTCTTTCAAAAACTGCTAGCCTGTTGCACGTTTCAACATTTAACGTTCATGTTTCTGCACCATATAAAACAACTGGTCTTATTAAGGTTTTATATACCGTACGTTCTTTTCCACCTTTTCAAAGAATAAATTTAAATTTCCAATTTGTATATTTCCATTTCGTACTACAGTATATTCCAGTCACGAAACATAAACATATATACTTTATCTTTTCGGGATTTACTTCCAAACCTATCTCTTTACTATGAGCACAATTCAGGAACTAGAAAAGAGCAGTCTAAAACCATCATTGAATACACTTAAAAAATCGCGTTCTTTCTTTTTGATGCAAATAACCCACAGTAGGATTAGTTGAGGGCTGGATAATGGAGATCCTATTGTACTCTCCAATGACATAGTGAGCCTTAGTGCTTCCGACTGACTAAAGTTTGTGCTATCAATGAAGAACAAAGAAGTTACAGTAAAGAGACAAATTCTCGATGAATAAAACCTTTACTACATTTGAAGCAAATCAGCAACCCCCCGTTTTGCAGTGTAGGCTTTCACGGCCGGAGTCTATAGATCTAGATTCATTTTCCGGGCTGAGAGGCCGTGGTCTATTGGTTGGTTTTATACCAGACGTTTTGTCTGCAACTGCGGCAGACATCTTCAGTGGAGTGGTATCCGAGGTCGCAAGACTCTTCTCGGTGTACCTGAGGCAACCACAGTTTCTTTGCATTCCCATTCCGTAATTCAGTACTCTGTTTCAGAGCTATCTGTTGCAATAAATCGATTCCAAGAATTTTGTTTTCTTGGAGCATTTTCTGTGATATCTAAGGCATGTCCAATACAATCACACATGATCTGTCAAGCTGTGGGGAACAAACCGTGTACAATCTGGATATTTTTCCTTTACATGTTTGACACCAACTGCCAAGTGTGAGTTGTTACTGTACTTATAGTTTATACTGTCCTCTGTTTTTATTGTGATTTCAAATCATTCCATTGTTCCTATAAAGGGTCACTGGGACTGAGTTTAGAAACTTTTAAAATTTTTTATAAATTGCTTCCAAATTCGTTGTGTTTCTTGTGTCTGTACATTTAAATGATAGTAACAAATTTCATGAAGTTTCAGTTAGTTCCTTAGGTAATAATGTTCACTTATTTTAATTAAATTATGTATAAATTCAAAACATTCCTCACAGCTTCAGATTTTTTACTTGCATTTTTTAAATTACATCTCATGATTAGGAAAACTGTGCATGAATTTTTAGATTTGAGTATTGATTAATGAGATAAAAATTTTAATAGAAATCATAATTTTTACTCGATAATATTCTTTGATGCACTGGTAGAGAAGTATTGGGAAGCAAGAGAGAAGATGATGGCCATCCAAATTCCATCATTCTTGCTGAGATGAACTATTTTTGTACTCTTCTCACTGTTTATTTATTTACTTATCTCACACTATTGCATGTTGCCTTTATCAGGCTGAAGATAAACTCTACAGCCCTGCATAAATAAAAGTAAATAAAAAAATAAAAAATATTCTTTGAGTTTTTTAAAGTTAAAAATCTATATGATGAAAAGTTTATAATGAAGAGCTGATTTCATGCACAACTTTGTGTACTGTACCCACTGGAGCATGCTGAAAAGTTTCATATAAATCAGAGCAAATAGAAGCCTCTAGGGACCTTTTATTGATCACAAACGTAGTTCTGAGAAAACCCAAGTTTTACTGGCTGTGACAGTTTAAAAGAGCTGTGCATAGCATTTTAAAAATGGCTGTCAGACCTTTAAAAATGACAGATGAAGGCTAAGTATAGGACAGAATATTAAACAAATATATTTGCCTTTTTGGTAAAAAAAAGTTCGTCCAAATGTTCCAAGTACTAGATCACACAGTGCGGCAACTGAAACACGGGACTAGTGTTACGAGGCATCAACTGGTGCTGTCATCTACCAGAGGTGAATATGAATCCAAAGAGAGATTGTTCTTAAAAGTGCTACACTGAAGGTCATCATAAACTGACACCATTTGAGAAGGAAATGTGTGAGAAGAACTATAGGTCTCTCTCATATACTATAGGTCTCTCTTATATACTGTGTGTGTGTGTGTGTGTGTGTGTGCGTGCGTGCGTGCGTGCGTGCGTGCGTGCGTGTGTGTGTGTGTGTGTGTGTGTGTGTGTGTGTGTGTGTGTCATAAAGCAAGAATGAAACAAAGAAAGCACATAAAATTTACAGTTCAGCTGGGCAGAAGTGTCATACAGGCCCTATTGTATGTCAAAAGCAGTTAATTTTGTCAATGTGAGTTGAACTTCAAAGCAAACAACAGTTGGCTACAACGTTTTAAGGTCAGACATGGGATTACTTTCATTAAAGTGGCAGCTGTAGAAGAAAAATCAAACACAGTGCTGGTAATCAAATGTTATTTCACAGTATGTAATGTTTCATAGCTATTTCTACTGTACTCTCTCTTTCACAATAGAAAATTTGGGAAAAATTTCATAATCCTTCAATACAACAATAAACCTAATATAATACAATTTTTCTAGTCCCCAGAAAACTGTTGTATTGAGATGGCGAAGAATCGGCAGAACAGAGATAAATTCTCTCTTTTCTCTGTGGCTTAGTGGATAAAGCACCAGCACATAAAGCTGGAAACCCGAGTTCGAGTCTTGGTGCCAGAGAGAATTTTTTTTCCATTGTACCAATTCTTTACCATATGGAGATGCAGAATTACTGCACTGAAACTCCATATTTACTTCGGTACATCATAGTAATATGTTGTATGAGGTTCGGCTGTATAAAAAATAAACAAGGCTGTAAGTTATTTTGTATGACAGCAAGGGAGCTGTGCACAAAATGCTTGTGACCGGTGACCAGACAGTTACTATTATCTGGAAACTTTGAGATTCCATTGTGTACAGTGTAAGTGTCAAGAAGAAAACAGTTTGTTCCTATTGCCTGACTACACAATACGTCACAAGGCTTGCATTACTAGGAAGTTTCTGATCAGCACAAAAAAAAAATGTGTTGTCTCATCTATTGTAGTCAGGTAATCGCCGATCTTAGCACCATGCGACTTATTTTTGTTCCCAGAAATCAAAGTAACCTTGGAAAGGTGTTATTTTGATGTGGTAAAGATTGAATAGAATTCCATACATGGCCTTCCACCATTCCTTTCAATTGCTTCACGATCATTGTCTGCAGTGTGTAGGTGAAGGAGAAAGAAGAACTTAGTAAACAATGCTTAGATTGTTCATACATGGAATCTTCACTTTTTAGTCCCTTTTTCCAGATGTTGCACTGAGTGGAACAATCTTCACAACTAATTAGAAAATCGGTGGTTTTTTATTATACATAACAGAGAAATGCTACAAATGAAAGATATACTTTAAAAAGTCAAAGTACCATCTTTTTCATCCACTAGAACCAGTGCATCCAGGCCCTTCATGTGATATGTTGACTGTTTCAGAGGGTTATCATCTGGACACCATCTGCAAATGGAAGTACAAGAAGTAATGAAAATTTAAGACAAAATATAATAACAGTAGTGGCTCGTGGGTATTGAATTCAGAGGGGCTGCATACATTATAAATCATGCAACTTCCTTATTTAAAGATTAGTTCCATTCGCCTTGTCTTGTAGGTTGCAGACTTTTGAATCACCTTCTTATTAATATCGTTTAACATAGTCTTTTCAATGGACAACATGGCTAATGCGATCAGTCCCTCTTCTTTCATCGTATTTCTAAGACAGGATTTTACTCTTTTCAAATGAGGTGCTTGAGATCAAAATGGGCTATGTGACTTTCTTTTAGAAAATGAATTACTGACGTCATGGGCAAGTTTGGGTTGAAGACTTTATACAGAGAAAGGTTCAGTTTCAAAATGGTTTATTTTAGACGTATAAAATGCATGGAGAAAATCAGTACATAGATCAAAATGGGATATATTATTATTAATGAATTAATCAAAATGGGATATGCCAACCATTATTTGAACAGAACAAAATGGGCCATATTTCATATTGTTACGTTATATTTCCAGAGCACATGAAACAGAATGGTCAATGTTTGCCAAAGTTTGTGTGGTTATAGTTTTTCCGCCAGATTTTTCAGAAAGCCAACATGGTTGAGGCTTTAGTTACACAGTAATTATACGTCTACACTTCTCTTCTCATTTATAAGGCCAGGACTGTATTGCTATGAAAAATATTGATGAAAGCTAATGTAATAAGCATTATTTTATGAATTACGATAATACTACGTCAGATGGAATATTACAGTCCATCTTGAGTCTTGTGTACACTACTTTTAACACTTTATTACAGAAGATTGATAAATGGGCAACTTACAGTGTTATATATTTAAGCACGTGTTAAAAGAATTATCCTTGCAGGAAATGACTGCTCTCTGGACCAAAATGATCGTATTTTAATTATTTAAATACAATTTCAATTAAGTAACATATTAAACAATTTATCCTCCTATCAAACACGGATGTTCCCTGGACCAAATGTCCTATTTTAATTATGTAATTACTTCATATTTATTTCTAACAACTGCAGTGAAGCGCACAGGTATGACTAGTTTTTAATATTTTTCAAAATGTGGAAACAGTAATGGTAGGCTTAATGATATTGAGGGTCCCAATTATTTATTTTTATCTAAAAATAAACTATTTGAATTAGTTGGGAGGCTGGGATGTAAGTGTGGAGGCAGAGCAAATCTTGAAATAAGTTCTTCTCGTGGTTATAGTCACACACTGGTTTTATATGCGAAGATTGTGGCTTTGGAGGAAATGTTACTTCATCAAGTAGAGTAAAGTGTGATGATACTTCAAGCTTTGCTTTTGATGTCAAACGCAGGATTGTACGAGCATTTTCCGAAATTGGAAAAGGTTACATGGTACAAGAAAGTTTCGCAATGGTCATGGATATGAACCCATTGTCTGAAACTGCATACAATGATCATCTAAGTAAAATATGAGTTACTGCTACACACACTAGTACAGATGTTCTAGCTTATCCTAGACAAGAAGTGCTTGATACCCACAAGCTACATAATATTATGGTCAGTTTCGATGGTACTTGGAACAAACGAGGCCATACCTCAAATTTTGGTGTTGGTTGTGTGACTGATGTAGTCACAGGATATGTGACAGATTTTGTTGTTTTATCGAAAACAGCCAAAGATGTTCAGTAGCAAAGAAAAGCTTCATGAGAACAGTGCAGAATTTCACTTTTGGTTTGAAGGCCATAAACCAGATTGTATCATAAACTATATTGGTTCCTCTCCTGCCATGGAACGAGAAGCTGCTGTACGCTTGTGGACAAGATCTGTTGGCCATGGATTTAGATATACAACAATACTCAGTGATGGGGATTCCAAAGCTTTCAAAGAACTGGTCGGGCTAAATGTATATGGAGACAGTCACCCCATTGAGAAAGAGGAATGGGTGAACCATGTTCTGAAATGAATGGGCACTGCTTTACATCAACTTATTAGTAAGACAAAGAAGGGCACCACTTTAGGCCCGGTTCACACGAGCGGAATGTCTGCGGAATGACAGTCGCGCGGAGGCCGCACCATTCTGAGGCCACACGAGCGGATGAAAGATGGACGGAAGGATTTGAGATGGACAGTCACCATAGATGCTAATCACTGTGCAATACTAGTGTACTTCGAAATGCAGTTATTGATAAGCAAAGTAAAGATGAAGACATTGAGTACATCCAATAGTCAACAGTCCTTTATTACAAGGAACTTTTCATGTATTGTTTAACTAGTTGCACAAGGAGGAATCAGTTTATTTTAATTAACTTCAAAATGACATTTCCCAGCTTCGATGAATTTTATTGTATCATACTCTGAAAAATGCATTCAGAAAGAATATATTAACGTACGACTGGCTATACCTCCAATAGAAAGCTTTCTATAACATTTATGGCAAATTAATGTCAATAGTTGTATGCATTTAATTGTGGAAGTGAATAAGTTGTTGTTGTTTTCTAATGCCAGGCGTTTGACAATAAAGTCATTTGACCTCTTGCACTCCAATATTTTTCAAAGATATTATCATGACCAGCCAATGAAGAACAGATTTTGAGGTGTTCCGAATCCATTTCTTGGTTTGAGTTGAGTTAGGGGACTGATATATTCCAATTCTATGCAGGTGTTTAGCCAAACAATCATGGCCTGTTGTCAATCTAAATGCAGCTACAGACGATTTTCGTGGTAAATCGGGAATTAACTGTGGATTTTGATGCAGAAAGTTCCATTTTTTCCCTTGGGATTGTGTTATCAAATTTTGTTTGTTAAAGTCTAAGTATGTAGATTTAATAAATCTCTTCACAGAGTAATACGTAGATTTAGTAACAGGTCTGTAAGTAGTTTGGACATATTAAACCATGCCAAAAGATTAGAAAATCAGTATTATATGTCCTATACTAAAAAAAAAAGGGAACCCCTTGGAATGTAGCAATTATAGAGGCATCAGTCTGCTGAGCAATGTCTATAAAATTCTCTCAAATGTTCTTTATAAAAGACTATCTAAATATACAGAAAGAGATATCGGAAACTACCAATGTGGCTTTAGGCCCAACAGATCGACAATAGAACAGATATATACACTCAGACAAATTTTAGGTAAAACTAACGAATACGATGTAACGACACACAATCTATTCATTGACTTCCAAATGGCGTATGATACTATTAATAGGCAACAACTATATCAAGCAATGGCAGCACTGAAAATACCTAATAAACTCATTAGACTAGCCCAGATGACAATGAAAGAAACTATAAACTGTATTACGATCCAGTCAGACTTATCAGGGGAATTTGAAACCAACAGAGGTATAAGACAAGGAGATGCATTGGCCTGCTTGCTATTTAACACAGCCTTGGAAAAAGCAATAAGAGAATCAGGAATACAGACAACTAATACAATATTATTATAAGTCTGTTGAAGTTCTGGCATTTGCAGACGACCTAGATATTATTGCTAGGTCACAGAAAGCACTAGAAGAGGCATTTATCTCCCTGGAAAAGGCAGCAAAGATAATGGGATTGAGAGTTAATGAGAGCAAGACTAAATACATGATCTCCAGCCGCAAAGGAAGTATTATTAATAAAGCACCAACTTATCTTACAATTGAAAATTACAAATTTGAATATGTAAAAAAATTTATATATCTTGGCTCCATGATCAATAATGACAACATCAGTCTTGAAATTAAGAGAAGAATATCTATAACAAATAAATGTTACTTTGGATTACTGAAATATATTAAATCGAAATTCTTAACCATCTCAAGTAAAATAAGAATACATAAGATGCTTATTAGGCCGGTGTTGACGCATGCCTCGGAAACTTGACTATGAACAAACAGGACATCAGAAGACTTAGTATCTTCGAGAGGAAAATTCTGAGAGCAATTTATGGACCCGTCAAAATAAATAATGAATGGAGAATTAGATATAATAAAGAAATATACGATCTGTTTAAGGAGCCAGATATTATAACAGTTATTAAAATTGGTCGATTGCAGTGGGCTGGACACCTGGTAAGAATGGACAATACTAGACCCGCTAAAAGAGCCTTTACATCCAATCCTGGAGGAAGCAGATCTAAAGGAAGACCGAGGAGCAGATGGGAGGATAATGTATACTAGGATGCCAACTTTATTGGTGCACGAATGTGGACAGTCAAGGCCAGAAGTAGAGACGGCTGGAATAAAATACTGAGGAAGGCTAGGACTCTCAATGGGTTGTTGAGCCAATGATGATGATGATGATGAAACTGTAAAAACTCTGTAGCCATTAAAGATAAATACTTCAAATATGCATGGCATGATGAAGACATAGCCTACGAACGAGTGATTTGGAGAGATGGAATTTTGTTATCTGTTAATTTACAATTTTTATGATTTTTCTAATATATAATTATAAAAAAATAGTTTTAAAATAGCTTTTTCATTTTTTAAATAAATGAAATATTACTTTTTTTTAATTTCCTCACTCAAAATTGTTGAACAATGAATTAGCTTTCTTTTAAGTCCTGAAACAACTTTCTAAGTCCAAGCAGAGTGAAGTTTATCTGTTTTAAGTGATCACCTGCATTTTACGTTATGTTATAACCTGAGAGGAACTGGGTGGTCAGAAATTTAAAATTCAAGTTTGAAATGACATATATAGGACCATAGATGGAGTTATGGTGGGGGCACTGCCCCCCACCAAACTTGTCTGAACTCCTATTTTTTTTTTATTAATGTTAGAAAATACTGCATTCAAAAGATTTTTCTTGGTTTTGTTTCTGATTACGTTTCTGTACTTAAATTGACGAATTAAGTCTTTAGATCATGTGTCTGGACTATAATATTTATTTTAAATTTCTGAATGTATAAGAATTTCTATACATCATTTGAGGAATAGAAGCATTGGAGAAATATGAATAACATACTGCACAACAATGCAGAAAAAAAGAAAAGTGATTCCAGTATAATGTGTAAATAAACTTAAAGACGAGATTAAATAAAATAATTTGAATTTATATTTCATGATATCTTGCTTTTTGAAATAAACAGATAAATTAAATGTAAAACTGTCTGTATATTTTGTTACAATTTTACTTTCAATATATTGTTGTGAATATGTTATAAAAATACCGATCAGTGACAACAATGCACAACAAACACGGAACTGTGACTCTGTACCGTCAATACACCATTATTATGATTGCCAGCTGTGCGAGAGATTTCGGGGCAATGAGTTTGAGACATTCGTTCATTCTTTGTCAGTGTACAAAAATCTAAAAATGGGTTAACTAGTGTTAAAAATGCTCCAGTTGCAACATAAGTAATCACTACCACTATCAGCATCACTACTGATGCTAATGCTAGTGTAACCAGTACTGTGTGATGATCAACCTATTGCTAGTGCTAGTGACCATGCAGTCAGTGAAGTAGATATTTCTGATCTTGGCAATCTTATTAGTGGCACTTCCAGACCAGTTGTCTCGGAGTTTCCCCAAAGTGAATATGCTGGTATTGAGAGAAGTTTTACAACTTCATGGTACAATAAATCTGAATGGCTAGAGTACAGTGTGGAGAAAGATGCTGTATTTTGTTTTCCTTGCAGACAATTTTCGAGTTCTGGTAAAGAATGTGTATTTACCAAAATGGGCACTCACAACTGGAAGAAAATATCAGAAAAACTTAGTAAACACGCGATAAGTTCATCTCATTTGTTTTCAGTTACTAAATGGACTAATATGGAACATTGTAAGCATCAGTAATCACACAGATTTTCAGTTCACACAAGGATCTGATTAACAAAAATCGACAGTATTTATTTAAGATAATTGACATACTGTTGTACTTAGCAAAGCAGGGTTTAGGTATAAGAGGACATAATGATGTTGAAGAATCGTGCAGTAAAGGAACCTTTCTGGAGTTATGTGAAATTTTTTCGAAACACGAACATTTCAAAAGTAAATTCAGTTGTTATTATAATCTGACCAGTGGAACTGTACAGAACGAATTGTTAGAGATATGTTATAATGAAACAGTGACAAAAATTGTTGAAGAAATTAATGATGCGGGGTTTTATGCACTTCTTGTGGATGAAGCTAAGTCTCATAAGTGGCAAGAGATGAGTAGGCTATATGTGTTAGATAGCTAAGGGATCTGCTGTAAAGGAAAACTTATTAGGAACTTCATGTACTGGTAGTGCACATAATTTCAGTCACATGTTAAGAATTTGGGGATCACAGCATTAATGATTGGGCAATCTTATGATGCTGTTATGGCGGGTGTTAATAGTGGATTGCAGGCTTTAGTTCATGAAAACCTCAAGTATGCATCTTACATACACTGCATGGCTCACAAATTAAATCTTGTTATAGTTTCTACTTGCTTGTTATGGATTTAATATAATGAGTCATTATATGAAATTTTCTCTCATCCCGATACGCATGTGCAATTTGTGGATATTCAGAAAAAGCTTAAAATAAATAAGCATGAAATCAACAAACTCAGTGATACTCGCTGGGCTTTGATTTCCATTAAAGCAACATATCCTGCAATAGTAAGGGTGCTAAAGAATACATCTAGTACCTTAAGACACCCAAGATGTTCAATTGCTAAAGAACTGCTACAAAATATTCAATCCTCAGATTTCCTTGTGTTTCTGATATTTTAGAACGTCATTTTTCAAATACAAATGTTGTACGTAGATCACTACAGCGTCTCAATTCATGTATTGCTTCCTGCAATCTGGCAGTTCAAGGGGCTATTGGAAATTTGGAGTCAAGTAGGAATGAAAAGATGTGGTTGGAGATGTGGGAAGAAGTAATAGAATATTGTAACAATAATAATTTACAACATTTTCCTAAAGATATTTTGAAAGAGAATGACACATTTACAGAGCAAGAAAGATGTAAATACAGACTAAAACGACCTCGCACAATTTAAAAAAAAATTTGATGACTATATTGTTAGTGAAACTGTGGGGCAAAGATACAGGAAGGGCTGACAGCGCAGCAACACAGAGTAAGAAATAGCTTAAGTGTTTGTATTACCCTGTACTTGACATGCTATTAGCAGAAATAAGATTTTCAGATGGAGGTATGATATTAGCAATGTCATGTGAAGAATTTTTGAGATTGAGATATTGAGAAGGCGCAAGATATTTTATTGATCATTCATTATTCAGTGCCACAAACAAATAAGAGAATGTTAGAAGCTGATATAGATATTGCTAGGAATGTGGTAAGCACTAAACTCAAAGAGGACACTTTGCAAGTAATAATAAGTGAACTTCTGGATAAAATAACAGCTGATGTTCTTCCAAGTGTTAATAGCATTAAAGCTGCCTTAAAACTGCGAAACATGCAAAAGGACTTTCTCAACAATGTGCAGAATAAACAAATGGCTTCGGTCAACAATGACACAGGATCGATTGTCAAACTTATTGGTTCTGTATTCGGAAAGTGATATTGTTCAGTGCCTAGACCGTGATGTGAATGTTGATAAATACATGCAAAACAGAAACAGAAAATTCACACAGCAATAATTCAGTGAATTTCTCAACACAAAACAGTTTCTGATTTATTTATCTATTTATGTCCATAACAGGACAAAGCCCTAATTATAATAGACAGTACAGATAAAAAAAAAAAAACATGTTGTTGTTGTTTTCTAATGCCAGGCGTTTGACAATAAAGTCATTTGACCTCTTGCACTCCAATACTTTTCAAAGATATTATCATGACCAGCCACTGAAAAATGGCAAGTTGTAGCCGATTTAAGTGAACACCATATTATAACGTTTTGGTGGCTACTTCATTCACACACAACCCCCAGAATGTCTGGAGGACCACACCTGCTGTTGGTCGACGGGTCCATTGGACCTAGCTGGGAGATCTTATTGATCACCAAAAAAAAAAAAAAAACATAGAATTGCATATAACACGAAAAAAGAGGTAAAACAGATACAAGTGTAATATTCACGTATGCATACATACCTAATATTCTAGATGTCGGGGTCGATGTTTTCGCACATTTTAAAAGGTACCTCCTTTTGCTTCAATGCACTGTTGCGCTCGGGCGTGAATTGCGCTTATCGCTCGGGAGAGTTGCATGTTGTTCTTTATGCCGCATCCAAAATACAATCGATTAATGCTTCTCTCGTTTCCCCGTTCCTTTGCTATACCAAGTATTTCATCCAACCTCATAGACAGCAAATACTCTTCGATATGGTACCCTTCTGTTCAGAAAGTGTCGTTAATGTTCAGCAATGGTACGCAAGGTACTTCCATTGCACAAACCATAAACATACACAATATCGGCATAGTCTGCAGTCGAAAACTTATAAGGTATCTTGAAAAACACAACTTAACACTTCCGATAACTGTATCTGTATAACTACTGTACTGTAGGTAACTGACTGAACTGCTGTGAACTGATAAGTGATAGTGTATTTGTTGTGACATTTGTAATGCCTCACCACCCAGTTTGTTTCTCTTCTCTTATCTACATCGCTCACAATGCAGATTCCAGTGTTACCTCATTCATTGCGATCAATGGGTGACCTTGTCTCATATCAGCAGCATATGGTAACGTCTGATTCACATTGGGGTGAGACGTTTTACCAAAAAAATTCATCTAGCTCTGCCATCATTCAAAAACAGACCTACGTTCATATGAACTTTTTCACTCAAAATGGCTTAAGATATCGTATCCTAAATTTTTTACCTTTCCTCGTGAATCACCCTGTATAAGAATAGTAATTATACTCATGACATAATCAAAAGCAATACCATATACTTAACCTCTATCACTCAGTCAACACATTTAATGGACAACTCTGTTTTCTTTAGTCACAAAGAGTAGGCTATGTGAACAATTGCATGACATGTAATTCTTTGTTTCAGCAAAGACTTATGCCGGGCCGGGTATAGAAGTAGAAGAGGCAGTGTGCTCCCCTCAGGCTCTGGAGCATCGGAAGTAAAGAAGTGGTTGTATACGTTGATGCCATCAATTTTTTTGGAGCCATTTGTTGCTGGAAGAAGATAAAATATTTTTCTTTTCTTCTATAGGTCTAAGCCTGTAAGAAATGTAGATAAATATCCACATCCCAATAGGTTGTTAGGTTCAGCTAGGTTTATTATTAACTTATGTTAGGTTAGGTTTAGTGTAGTTTATGAATAATTTAAGTTAGGTTATGTTCTTTTAATTTTCCTAACCTACTAAATTAATCTGGATCTCTACCGCAATTAGATGTATTTGGCTAGTGAAAAAAAAAATGAGGAAGATTGTATAAACAAGGCATATTATATCAGATATCATTATTCTTTCCAGTTCGTTTACAAACACCCCTACTGAAGTAGCACCAGACATACCAGAAGTACCTTCACAGGTTGTAGAGGAGGAGGAAGTACAGGACGTGGAATTTCTATTGGAAGAGACTTCTGCTGCCACCTCCAGTTCGACGAGTACGAATGGGAGAGCTTCTAGAAAGAGGAAGGAAAGTGACAATGGTGTGCTGAATGAATACTTAAAAAAAAAAACTACATAGTGGGGAAAAAAAAACTTCAACCATGTTATTTCTGGAAAGTTTACACGAGGATGTGGAAAAACTTAGTGAAAGAGGTCGAAGGGCCTTCAAACTTAGAGTTCAAGAAATTCTGAACACCATGTTAGATGATGAAGGTAGTGTTTAATAAAAAATAGTGTTGTTAAATTTCTTCTTTTTACGTTACATTTTTATGCTTCCTTATTTCTTATATTTCCAGATTGAATTTCGAAGTCAAAGGTAACAATTTTTTTGTGATATAATGAGTAGGGCAAGATATTCATACATAATATTTGAACATTTTATATCAGATTACAACCTAGTCTATATAGGCCATACCGGTGTTAGGTAATAGTCATAATAGTTTTTATTTTGCTTATGTTACAATGATATTGTTATTAATACTGCATTGGTATATCCTATAAGTTGTCTAAAGTTCTTGCCCTGATAATGAGTAAGTTTACATTAGGATAAGTTTATGAAAATATATATGGTAGGCCTACTTTATTTTATCGTGAAACACCGTGACAAAGTCTCTGTAACAATGAGAATAAAAACATTTCAATATACAGTATAAGGAAACAAACAGAACATATGTAAGGCTTATTCTCAATGTTATCAGAATATTATGAAACAGAAGTTTTACACTCAACACTGAAGTTAAATATCTCAGCATGATTTCTAAAGTTCAATAAATTAATTCTAAAACTAGAGAATTCATCAAGTCCTTTCACTCAGTAAGTATGGGAAGAGCTTTCTTAATTCAGAACTTGAGGTTGAGGTAATAATAGCTAGTTGTGAACTGAAAGTTATATTTTGAAAGTTCTGCAAAAAAAAAAAAAAAAAAAAAAAGTGTTAGTTATTAATAAAATACCAAATACCAATTTTTAGTCATGTGAGTCTAGACAGCTCTTTTAGGACGAAAAATTTCACGATCAAGATATCGTAAGTTATAGCATTGAACAGAACAAATAAATCAACACATTTTACTTATACTCACAATTCTCCTCAAAATTCTACATCAGCTCTCAAATGTAGGATCTAATAGTGGAGAATTTTTAGTGAACAGCAAGAAGCCAATAGGTACCATACTCAAACTTGTTCATTATTATCATACTGATTTTTAATTTTCTTTCAAAACACAAATATCTTACTTTCAGTATTAATACACTGGTGTAATACAAAGACTTCTTAAATGTTAAAGGAATGCATACTGTACCATATTGATAAATTTTATTTTGCTCACTAATATAACGAGTTTGTTTTGATATAGCTACTCATTTAAGGTGGCTGGAACAGTGTAATGATCGAGACCGAGCTGATTTTTTTCCTTTCATAATATTAGCGAAGTTGCACTTTAATTTATTTTCCACTACACTTATTGTATTCCACAGAACTTACATTAGCACTGAAGTTTTAAAATGTAGGAAAACTCAAGAGTTACACAAATTTTTGGCGAGATGAGCGGAGGCCAAGAATTCATCATAGATTATTTGAAATTTGCTTTAAGGTGGTAAAAAAAAAATAACTCGAAGGGGGAGGGGGATAAAAACCAACCAGGTAATCAGAGTGGCCTCTATAAAAATATACACTATATAACAAACAGATTAATTCGATTTACATGCATATAAAATTCATCACTTGAGTTACAAACAAATATAAATTGCAGTGATATGCAATGAACTACACAAATGCCTTAGTACTATTAAATATTTTATCCATAACTGGTTTCAAAACTGGTCTTAATTTCATTGTTCTTATCAACCTAAACAATGGCTTTTTACACAGCACTGAATTAAAAACTTTTGTGCGAGATCGTGCGTATTTGCTTGGTTTCCGCACAAAACCAACCCGCGGTAAGTCTAAAATTCCACATTCAGTATTCCCAACCGAAAGACACATAACAATTTCCCTCTTCTTACCGCTTAAGTGACATATTCATTTTACTGCTTTAGGCTTTTAACATATTATTTTTAGAGACATTCAATATAGTAATAATTATAAATTGGAAACTTACCACTGCAATTTCACCTAAATTGCACTGTTAATTATTGTTTTTATACATTTGCAAAAATTAAGTAAACTCTAAAACTCCACTAAAGTTACTGCATTTCGTGATGCATGTAACATTAAGGAAGCCGTTTGTTTTAAGTTCGCATTTATAGACTGGGGGGGAAAAAAAGACAGACGTATATCACGGCCTGCTGGAGTATAGTAAACACAGAAAAAAATTTTAAAGCAACAATGTTGAAGATAGATATTTTTGTTTTCCAAAATTGCCGTCATTGAACAGAAACCAAGATGGAGATTTCATTGCAACTAATTAGAAATTCCTCTTTCAGGTATGTAATAAACGATCTTCGCACAAAATAATGTACGATACACGAGCGGTATGTTTTCTTTCAATTCTCGGAAATTAAAAAAGCTAAACTATGTTTCACTTTTTCAAACTTTTCCTCGAACATGAAAACTTCAACATACCGCTCTTGTAACGCATATTACTATTTCACATTAGCAACCATAAAATCCATAACTTACATTCATTCATTTATAACTTGTTCACAAACAATACATGACAAAGAAAAGGCGTACAATTTAAAATTGAATTTAGATACCAGTAATGGATAAAATATTGTATAGCACATGAGAGTGAAGAGATTTTATGCACTCGTGGAAATTATCGCCCAAGCTATAAAATCCAATTTTACACTCTTATACTATAAATTACTATTAAATAAATGAAGGAAACATGCATTAACCTAACTTAAGCCTGGTTCAGACGGTGCGTGTTTCTGTGATGGATTCCAAGGTAGCTGTGCGGATGGGTAGCCTGCGTGCTGACTAGCTGGCTCCCGTGTTGCCTACGATGATGGTAGTTGTTCACACGGAGCTGGCTCTTTTCACAGTTCAAATTGGAAAATCATCTGCTGCTTCATCTGCTGCCAATACTCATGGTCAGAAAGAAACTAAACCGTGAGTGGAAAACAACTAAAGTCCTACATTAACAGTAGTAAATGTCGTAATAAAGTAATTAAGCCATAAGTGCAAAACAGCTAAAGTCCGATATTTAATTGTCGTTTCTTAGAAACTAGAAAATATAGAAAAAACAGGTTTAGTTGGAAAACAACGAACATGGCGACATGGTTTCAGTGGTGATATTATATGATCGTCTTTGGTTTCCAGCCTGCAAACCATCACGAAAAATAGCAAGGAACCTACCCTCGAAATCCAGCAAGCTAACCATCCACGGAGCCACCAGAGCGCATTACTTCCGGTGAGTGACCACGCAGGCGACCCATCCGTGCAGCCACCTTGGAATCCATCACAGAAACACGCACCGTCTGAACCAGGCTTTATTCTAAACTCTCCAAATAAATACAGTAATTACAATCTTATTATCATATTCTATATGCAATTCCTTACCATATTAATTATGATTTGTCAGGCATAATGTTCAAACAATATCTGATATATTTGCTCCAAAATGGTACCGGTAAATGATAAATTTAAAAATGGGTAAGAGTCTTAAAACTCTACTGCTTGTCTATTCCCCTTGTGTAACATAGTCTCTGTTGAAATATTCTTTAAATCTGTCTCTAATTTCTCGTGAGCAACGACTTGAGGCATTCACATTTGTTTCTGTATTGCTCTGTATCTCACTGGTTAGGTTCACAAAGGCAAAAGTTCATCACACACTTTCCCAACTCTGTCCAATATCATGTTATGTAGAACACACGTAGCCTTTTTATTATTTTGTCTACATTCTCAGGTTTAACTGATATAGGTGTATGAAAAATTCTAAATTTGGAAGCCAATAGCCCAAAGGCACACTCTACACTGCTTCTTGCATGTGACAATCGAAAGTTGGATATTCTCTTGTCAGGAGTGAGGCCCCGCCTTGGATACAGTTTCATTAGATTAGGCAGTAATCTAAATGCCTTGTCGGCCACTATCACATGAGGCGAAGTTGGTCCTCCAGTGTACAGTGGCTTATCATCTGGAAAGCCTATCTGTTTATTAATTATTTTCTCCCCAAATGCAGAACTTACAAATACCCCACCACCACTGTTCCTCCCAAATGATCCAACGTCAATGACAATGAAACGTAGATCTGCAGACACAAGTGCCATGAGGATAATGGATGTATACATCTTGTAGTTAAAATATAAAGATCCACTGTTGTCTGGCTTTTGCATCCTCACATGCTTCCCATCTAATGCACCCACGCAATTAGGAAACTGTTTCTTTGTTTCAAATTTGTGTGCAATGGTAGCCCAGTCTTCTTTATTTGGGAATACCAAGAATTTCGGCTACAGTGATGAATAGATTTCAGGGATAAATCCACTGATAGTATTATGTGCCATCCTAAATCTGTAGCCAGGAACCTTTAAAATAAATATGTTCATTGTTAATTGTGGTGCATTAAAAGTGAGGAATTAACATTAAGATACATTGATAAGAGATGTGTTCATGTACATAATTAGGTCAGTTATATTTTAAGCAATGCAGAAATATTCTCTTGATTCTGTTCTCTGGTCCAGATGAATGTATTTGAATACCGAATACTTGTATTAAGTCGAATTTTAGCTTGAATAGAATGAAGGTAAGTCTTTTCTTGAATTTGTGCTGCTAACTGTTTACTAATTGAATCATGAATTGCAGAGTAAATTTTTTAGGTGATACAAAAAACTGATTATCTTCAAAAGCGTTTAGTATTTCGAAGTGATTATTTCTTTATTAAAGCATAATAATAAATTCTAATGTATGACATACACGAACTTCAATTTTTTTCTTTACTATTTTCTGGAAAAAAGTGTGAATTGCCTGAACATGTGGGATTTCAGCAATACACGACCAATAACAATCATTTTATTTCTTGAAAACAATTTTAGGTAGAAAAGAAGACAGAGAAGGCCATTTTTGTATATTATAAATAAATAAATAAATAAATAAATAAATAAATAAATAAATATATATATATATATATATATATACATACATACATACATATATAAGCCAAGACATTGAAAAAAGTACACAAACATACTAAATTGTGCCAATACATACTTACTTATGGCTTTTAAGAAACCCAGAGGTTCATTGCCACCCTCATGTAAGCCCACTATCAATCCCTATCCTGAACAAGATTAATCCAGTCCCTACCATCATATCCCACCTCTCTCAAATCCATTTTATATAATCCTCCCATCTATGCCTCGGCCTCCCCAAAGGTCTTGTTCCCTCAGGCCTCCCAACTAACACTAACAAATTGTGTGAATAGCACATGTAATTCTTCAAATTCCTGTAAACCTGTAAAAAAAGAAAGAAAAGCAAACTGACTTTTTATTAATTACCGGTACTAAAAAATTCCACATGCCCTAAACTTGCGACCTCACTGCAATTCACTGTAACTTAAGCTATTGCCATTGTGAAATGCACACTGAGCCTCAACCCCTCAAAGGCCTATGTATGAATATTACAACTATATGAATAACTGAATTTGAGAAAAACTACTTATGACTTGTTGGGGGTGAAACGAGCGTTGAGCGGATTCCGCCGATTTTGGAATAGACACCGACGTACTTGAACTGCCAACATAGAAAACAAAAAATCACACTCAATCGCTTTCACCTTCATCTTGACGGGATAATAAAAGCCTAACCTAGCCTAACCTAAGTGCGTCGGTGTCTATTCCAAAATCGGCAGAATCCGCTCAACGCTCGTTTAACCAAAGATAGACTTAAGTTATTTCTTAAATTTTCTGTGGAACAAATAACAGCAACTATGAGTATTTCTATTACTTAAAGCAAAACCGTCAAGAATACATGGCCACATCTCATATCAATTTATCAATATTAAGGTACGGTCACACGTCGCTACTTTTGCAGCGCTACTTTTATACTGCAGCTGCAAAAGTTGCGTGTCGTGTTCACACGTAAGCCAAAAGTAGCACGCTGCACGCTACTTTTTGTGCTGCGCAACCCGACTGCTGCAAAAGTTGCAACTGGAGGTTGCGAGTCTGTTCACACGCAAGGCGCTACTTTTGCAGCCGCAGTCATGCTGCAGGTTCCCATCTCAGTGTTGACTTCTCAATATAGCCTACATTTTGTGGTTATGTTCGCATTATTAAGAAACTCATGCGAAAGCTTCCTTATCTATTATTTGCTTTTCTGTCGTATCTAGTATTCAGAAATTGACATTATTTTTACTATAAAGCTTTTAAAAACGCCTATATACTTAAATGATAACCAACAGTATAGCTATTCACGTAATCAATGTTGGCAACCCTCCTGTCTGGAACTACCCTACGGAAAATTTAAAAAATGAATTATATCGTCAGTAATTATGCTCAGACTGTGTTGTGTATTTAATAACTGTTACAAATAATTTATTTTCATCACATTTAACATTAAAATATATCCAAACAATAAAAGTATGGCTAAATGAGCGTTGAGCGGATTCCGCCGATTTTGGAATAGACACCGACGCACTTAGGTTAGGTTAGGTTAGTTTAGGCTTTTATTATTCCGTCAAGATGAAGATGAAAGCGATTGAGTGTGATTTTTTGTTTTCTATGTTGGCAGTTCAAGTACGTCGGTGTCTATTCCAAAATCGGCGGAATCCACTCAACGCTCGTTTCACCAAGGTTATTTAGCGTCTGAATGAAATGAAGGTGATAATGCCGATGAAATGAGGGGCGCGCTTCCGAACAGGGGCAGCGGCATTTCCCCTAAGGTTAAAGTCCAGTTTAGGTGTGTGTATTAGCCTAATCGAAAAAAATGCCATATAAACATGTGTCCTATTTTCAATATTTTCTAGCCCCTAATTTTCGATTAATGCACGCACGCACGCACACACACACACACACACACACACACACACACACACACACACCTAAACTGAGCTCTAACCTTAGGGAAAATGCCATTGCCCTGTTCGGAAGCGCGCCCGTTAGGTTTGAGTAAATGCAAGATAAACGTATCCAAGTCGTACGAAAACTCCGAATTACCATTGTATTATTAGCCAACCTATGGGCCCTGCAGACTTTGCGCTTGAACTTAGAGATACCACAGTTCTGTTGTTTGATAGAGGATTAAATAAAGATTACAAAACTACCTGTAACTGAAAATTCAGTTTTTGAGAGTTAACGGCAGTATTATTCTAAGGATGCGATTTCCTCCTCTTGGATTGAGGAGAAAAAACGTCGACCAGATAACTTGCCCTGACCACCTGGTTTTGCGGTCAGATGCGCTAACCGTTATCCACAAGTGTGGCCAAGAAGCCTACTGTCTAGCATAAACAGTGCCAGATGGGGCGCAGAAGTTACATCTCTCCCCTTACATGTAGCTATATCATTTCAATTTCATTTTTTTCTACTGTTAAAGGGAATCACAACACAAAAAGATATTAGGGCCTATATTTAGTTTATCATATAGTTAGGTAAACTAGCGCTGAGGTAACAATGGTTATTAAAGGAGAAAAATTCGCTCCGGCGCCGAGGATCGGACCAGGATCCTTGGTTTTACGTACCAAACACTCTGACCACTAAGCTACACCGAAGTTCAATCCACAGCACCAGATCGAATCACCCTTCTCTAGTGTTTTTTCCGGTGCTGTGGATTGAACTTGCGTAGGTTAGTGGTTAAAGCACTTGGTACGTAGAACCAAGGACCCTGGTTCGATCCTCGGTGCTGGAGCGAATTTTTCTCCTTTAATAACCATTATAACCATAACAGATCAATTGTGTAGGACCAAAAGTTAATCTTTACATAGCACTGAGCTAATTCTCTGTGTGCTTACACACCTTGCATATATGAATTTGTGACAGGTTAGGTTTGATTAATTTAGGCTTTTGTTATGCTTTGCATATACAATCAATTGCATTTCCACAAAAAAATGGCTAAACTACCTCTGAGGTAATTTCCTTCACACTGCGCTTATACACCTTGTATATACGAATCTATGACAGGTTAGGCTTGGTTAGTTTAAGCTTTTGTTATGCCTTGCATATACGATCAACTGCATCATCATAAGAAATCCTTTTTAAATTAAACGATTTTCACTTCTGAAATCACTTGAACTACCTCAGTCCTAGTTTCACTTAAAAAATCCTGATAATTTGTAGAAAACGTTGGTCAATCTGATGGACATCAGTGACAGGTTAGGTATGGTTTGTTGAGGTTTTTGGTATGCCTTGCATCAGGGGTAGTTCTACAATAAGAATTGCAAAGCTGCAGAACCGCCATTTAAATGGACCTGTAAAATTAAAAATGTAAAACGTGCTTTTATGTAATCTAGTTCATTGTTTCATTTATATTTCCAATTCATTCTCCTTTGATTCGAGATTTTACTGTCTGTAGGAGCCTTGAACTGCTCGAGAATTTTATCTGTAGTGTACTTTTCGGGTTTGTGATTGGCAGTTCCTGAAGCTCAACATAGGGCAGTTGGCAGCAGAAAACTGGTTTTCTTCACCGTTCCATAAGACTGCATTAGAGCTGCAACCGAAGCAGCTCTCTTTGAATACACAAAAGAACTGCCAACCCCTCATCTCTTTATGACCTGCGTTAGAACACACAGGCTTCTGGACTACTGTATAGCCTATCATTACAGTTCCAGTGTGTTATAGCCAGTGTGTGGAGTGATGTGATTAGTCAGTGTGTCTAAGGAAATATTTTATATTAAAAATGAATGAAATGAAAACCTAATCGACAAACCCTTTCCGAAATTAAAAGAGAAATTGCACTTTAACTTAAATTAGGACGTCCTACACCAAATTTAAATATTGAAATTTCTGGAAAAAGTCGAGGAAATCATGTAGCCTACTAGTCATTCTAATACCGACATGTGCAATGGAAGCGATTGGTTTTTTGCTGTGCTCATGAAAATGCTTTCTCCCCCACCAGTGTATTCTAGTTAGAGGAGAAAATACATGGACAAAGACCGGAGTGAAGGATTTAATTAATTTCACTTAAAAAACTAGAAAAGCATGAAAATTCGAGAACTCAATTCAAGTCAAACAGATTTGTCACTCAGATTTGTCACTGCTAGCGATATTAAAATATTGTAACACAGCTTGATTCTCCATATTGTATTAACATTTAGAAACAAGATGAAAATGTTTCTAAAAATAGGTAAGTTATTGTCTATCTGAAATAATTAAGTGTGTGAAATTCTGTGTCGCATTTGAATTAGTGATGCGAGGACTTGCCGAATCAGAAGATTCAATAAACCGCGATATATTTCGGGGTTTGACTGATTTCACTCCACATTTAGATTAAACTTTCAAAGATCATTTATAGGGCTGGCCACAATTGAAAGGAATTACGAAAACAATTCAAAATTAATTGCTGGATAGCAATAAAATTATTGGAAATTTCTCTTCAGTGCCACCAAAACATGATGCTGAAAGTTTGGTGCAAACTATCTTACTGGAACATAGGCTTAACGGAAATTCAGTCATAATTTAACCACATAAATTAATTGTGCTGGTTAATGGCGGGCTAACATAATGAGTTGGAAACATGGAGAATTTGTATTGTGCCCCACAGCTCATTTCTTGCACTGTTATGCCAGAGAATTAAATTTAATAATGGAACAAACATGTTCACAAACTGGTCAAGTTACGATACTTTATTGCAAATCTATAGGAACTCCCAGCTCTCTGTCTTATAATTCCGTCAACCGGTATGGGTGTAGGCTAGAAAAGTTGGCGTAACGAAATTAGGTAGGAGTTAAAAGTGTTCGAAGATAAAAAGTTCCTGATGGTTGTTCATTCAGGTATTAACACGTGGGGCATATCTCCACTAAGTGACTAGTTGTGCTAGGTGAGAGAAGGTGTAGCGCACGGGGTGGGTAGGCCGCATGGATTGTCGGAGTACAATTTCGGGTGTACAGTCAACTTCGAGAAGGCGCTGTAATTACACGCGTTATCCGATTTAGATGCAATAAACAGCATGCGTTTGCTAAATACACTATGTTTCATGCAGAGCTGCCAGCCTTTGTAACTGCGGGCCGCTACTGCCTTGCATATACATTTTTTGATAGGCATATAAAAAACCTGAACAAACCAAACCTAACCTGTCACAGATTCTAGATGATGTCCGCCATATTGACCAACGTTTTATACTGAATTACCAAAATCCCTTATAAATTAAAGGAATTTCGCTTCCAAAATCACTGGAACTACCTCAGCGTCAGCACTAGTTTCACCATAAAGTTTAACATAGGAAGGAATTACAATCAGTTTAATTCAAACGTGGCATCTGTACCTTCAAAAACACCCGAGGAAAGATGGAGAAAAGCGAGTACCTGATATCATTTGGCTCAGCTGCCGGTGACAACATTGCATACATACGCCTGTTTCTATGCAGATATACAAATCGCATTCATTTTGAGATAAATTATAGTGTGCTATGGCTTCAGGGATCCAACCATCCACCTCTGTGGAGTAACAGTTAGCATGCCTGACCCTGAAACGAACGGGCCTGGGTTCAAATCCTGGTTGGGACAAGTTACCTGATTGAGGTTTTTCCCCGAGTTTTCCCTCAACCTATCAAGTGCAAATGCTGGATAACTTTCGGTGCTGGACCCTGGACTTATTTTGCTGACATCATTCAGACGCTAGGTAACCTCAGCAGTTGAAAAAGCGTCGTAAAATAACCCACTAAAAAAAAGTATCCAACCATACCAGCTCAAAGAGGAGAAATGCGATTTTGATAATATAATTATAGTGATAATGAAGTGGAAACGTTAATAACTGTTGGGAAAGCATGTGGCAAGGATTGATGTAAATATGTCCCTTGCATTGAAATGCCAACAGATATAGGGTTCTCAGACGTCCCGTAAAATACGGGATCATCTCGTTTTTCGCTAATGCGTCCAGTTTCCCGAGAAAAGTCTTCGGGACAGCTTTCTGTCTCGTATTTTAGAGTTCTAAACTGAGAAAAAATGGAAAAGTTTCAATGTTTATTCTATATTATAAATTACAAAGATCACACATCATCATTGCAGATGACTATAGTTGGACTATTATGAAACAATATTATTGTGAGTTATTAATTTCTCAAGGCGAGTGATGGCAACACCAAATGGTTTTTAAAAGTACTGAAGGAGAACTCTCAAATTTGAAGAGAGTAGTGGAGTTCATTATGTGTATCCCTGGAATAAATGCGTATGTCGAAAGATTATTTTCCTGCATGAATGCTCTATGGACTGATGAGAAAAATAAATTGTCTGTAAAAACAATAAAATCAATGCTTGTTGTAAAATCATTCTTCAATGAGGACTGTGTTGCTTTTCATGACATGATTGTTCAAAATAAACATTTGTTAAGTGAAATTCATTCTTTAGAGAAGTATTACAAGGTCAAGGCGGATTGATTTATAAGAATATTGTCACATGAGTAACTTAGTGTATTTTGTAACTATTTCTGTAATAACTTATTAAAACCAATTTGAAAGCAACTTACATAAGGAATTAATATTGAGGAGAAAAATTCGCTCCGGCACCAGGGATCGAACCCGGGTATTTGGTTCTACGTACTAAGCGCTCTGACCACTGAGCTACGCCGAATTCAATCCACAGCACCAGACCGAACCTTCCTCCTTGAATGTTTCCCTTTTGGCCTGACTCCAAGTTAGGCTTACATTATAGGTTGATATATATGTCCAGTGTCAACTGCCATTATATTAGGAGCGCACTCAATTGAGTGGCTTGTTTGGCCGGGATTCCGCAGTTAAGTGCACAGTAATCTGTACAGAAATATGCACTGCTGGCTATAATTTTAATTGTCAATATTACAGATATTCTGTAGGACAAATTAATAAAAAATAACTTTACATAAGGAAGCTTAAACTTAATGTAAATAACTTATGCTCCCTAAGAATTATGTTTACTATTTGTTTATTTACCCTTAGTTAGTTGGTAAAGTGTTTGTGTAGTAAACTTTACTAGGGGAGGTCGGGGCAAGTTCGGCATTAGGGGCAACTTCGTCATGGCATTTGTTTCGAAGACCTGAGCAAATAGGGGCTTGTTTAGAGGGTAGGGTATTAAGAAAACATGGTCGCTTGCTGTGAATAATGCTTGTGTGGTATGGAGAGATATTTGCAGTTCTGACAGGTAAATATAATTTTTTAACTCATGGCTTATTATAATTACGATATTGAATGTCTTAAAGAACCGTAATGATAACATTGACGATATTAGTGAGTGGTATCATTAATTAGAACGACTAAATCTGTATCAGACTATGCACTTGGAAAGCTGGTTCCAGGCCCCTAGTAAGGGTACTGATTAATAATTTTTTTCTTGCCAATTGGGGCAACTTCGGCAGTAAGCTGCTGATCTTGCCCCATGGAAAAGAGCAGAAAGATAGGGTTTCTGTATTATTCCTTAACTATATAAAATAAGTAATTATAACATTTAAAGTAATTTAAAGCTATTATTCAAGGGTCACTCCAAAAGTAATGCACAATATTTAAAAATTAAATTTTTATCCTACAGCTTTGCTATTTTCACAGAATGTAGTTACATCCTTTATGAACAAAATGTCACTTTTCCACATAATCCCTGTCCCTTTCAACTGCCTTACTCCACATTAGAACAAAGGCCTGTATATCTACACAATAAAAGTCTGGACCAACACTTTTTAGTAGCGTGCACGAGGGAGTCGTCATCTTCAAATCTCGTTCCTTCAGTTTACCAAAGAGATGGCAATCGCATGGTGCCAGATCAGAACTGTAAGGTGGTTGTTTCAATGTTGTCCATCAAAGTTTTCTTATCTGGTCTGTGGTCTTGTGACTGACATGTGGCCGTGCGTTGTTGTGAAATAGCAGAACATCCTGCTCCGATGTGGTCGAACACGACTCAGTTGAGCTTGAAGTTTCTTGAGAGTTGCCACATACGTGTCAGAATTAATGGTGATTCCGTGTGGGATGAAGTCCACAAGCAAGAGTTCTGAATCGAAAAAACACAGTAGCCATAACATTTTCTGCCAAAGGCGCAGTTTTGGATTATTTTTTCTTTGGTGAATTGGTATGATCCACTCCATTGTCTGCCTCTTTATCTCCGGTCAAAATCATGGAGCCATATTTCATTTCCTGTCACAATTCTTGCAAGAAAATCATCTCCACCATTCTCGTACTGGTCCAAAAGTTCGCTGCACACTGTTTTTCGGGTTTCTTTGTGGGCTTCTGTCAACATCCTCGGAACCCACCTGGCACAAACCTTTCAATATTCTGGACACAATTGCTTCTCCTGTTCCATCTTGGTTTGACAATTCTTTCACTGTGACGTGTTTGTCAGCCACAACCATGTTGTTAAAGAGCTGAACATTGTCAGGACTTCGTGCAGTGAAGGGTTTGCCGCTGCGAGGAGTATTCTGAATATTGGCGTGTCCTCTTTCACCAGATAATCTGCTTGACCACTGACTAAGCGTACTGCGATCGACAGCTGCATCTCCATGTACCTTTCTCAACCTCTTGTGAATGTTTCCCACTGTCTCGTTTTTACAGCACAGCAACTCGATAACAGCACGTTGCTTCTGACGAATGTCAAGTACAGCAGCCATCTTGAAGGAGTGCTATCATGGCGCCACTCACGGGAACGACTTAAATCAAATATGAATATCTACAAGTGGGAAGGTTGTATCTATGACCTCCATAAATTGCGAAGGTGTAGAATAAAACATAAATTTAAAAAATGTTGTGCATTACTTTTTGGAGTGACCCTGGTACATTTTAGTTGTCTATCTATTACCAGTTAAATGGTTCTAAATTACAAGTAGAAAACTGAAAACAAATATGAATTGTATTGTATTTATCAACATTCCATGCATTCGTACATTGCTTCGCAGCTAGAATATGAAACAAGTCAAAAAGCTTAACACTACTATAAAGTCTTAATTTATAGTTACAGTCTAGTGGAGGTTTACAATATAGTCTACTAGTACAACACAAAGTTTTAGTATCAATTTCATGAAGCATTGTTGAATGTCATGAATTCACCTACAGAATAGAAGGCGTGAGAAATTAGATACCTCTGTAATTTGGCTCTAAATAATCTTATGTTTTCAGTTTCATTTTTATATCCATAGGGAGGCTATTACAAATTTTTACTGCCATATAACACACTCCTTTTTGAAAGCATGATAGACTTGCCGATGGAGTATGAAAGTCATTTTTTGACTCGTCATCTTTAGGTGCAGAAGTAATCCCATGGAAGAAATGTAAGCAAGGAAAGGAGAAGAAACAGGAATAAAGAAAAAGAAGATTAAAGGGGAAGCACACCAGCCACAACAGAGTATTTTTTCTTAAAACAACCATTGTCCACAGTTACTTATATTTACACATGTATTTCTATGAGACAATTTACATTGTAAAATATGTACTTCAGTTTTCCCAAGTTTTTATAACACCTTAAGAAGTGGCTTGATGAATTTTAACAAGACCTTGAAGTGTCAACAACACTCCTGCCAGATAGTTTCTTGTTTCTCCTGAAAATGTATGTTTTTGGACTCTTGTTGTTTAGTCAACTGTCCGAAGAAGGTCTGAACCTCACAAGTGATACCAAGAAGGCACTACTTATGAGGCAAGTAAGCCAGGAGATAATGGGGTAGGGTGACCAGTTCCTTTCCCCTCCATTGCATACATCACTGACTAGCTAAAATGTCCTCAGGTGCAGTTACATGTTGGATATTTGGATACCAAGTCACAATTCTTATTGGAATACATAATATTTGTAGCATTTTGATTCAATGAGAATCTTTAAACATCATGATTACTGGTTCACAAGATTAACATTTTTTTTCCCTTGCATCCTTAATTTAACTTTTTTTTTTCCTTGCAGCCTTAATTTTAAGTGTAAACTAAAATGCTGTTCAATTTCGACCATCCCTATACAGTAGAAACTCTATTATCCGTGGTAATGAAAGGGATGGGCTGAACGGTTAATTGAAAAATCGGATAATCCGTACCATAAATATTTCGTAATTTTCTCTGTGGTGATGTGTTTAAGATGCTAAATAGTGGACAGTTCACTAATTTTATTCTGGTTGTCAACAACGGGTTTTTAAGGGACAAGAAAACTCTTTATAATGGCTGTCTGCAGAAAAATAGGAATAATGGAGGTCTCATTTGTAGATTTACATACTTTATAAACTCTATACTTGTTTTTTTTTATTAAATATCGCAGTTATAACTCCAATCTCGTATTCTGATGCGATATGAGTCATAGTTTCCCTTTCCCAAACCATTAAATTACTTGCACGTTTTTCGATACGTTTTCTCTTGACACCCGTGGAAGACATTTTATATAGAAATTATACAGTAAGTCCACTGCAGTGGACTAATGGTTAGCATGCATGACCGTGAAACGAGCGAGCCCGAATTCAAATCCTGGTTGAGGTTTATTCCAGAGTTTTCCCTCAACCCATTAAGAGCAAATGCTGGGTAGCTTTTGGCGCTGGAGTCATTTCACTGGCATTATCACCTTCATCTCATTTTGACGCTAATAACCTTAAAAGTTGATAAACCATCGTAAAATAAACAATTACAAGAAAATAAAAGTTATATAGTACGGAAATTCGAACAGTAGACCGTAGTGTGTAATGATAAAGGATTGTAATAATGCTCTCTTTAAAAAATACGTACCAATACAGACTTGAGCGTTATTAATTCGATTGAGTCACTGCAGATCACCCTTTAACTCCACCTTCCCTGGCTTAGACAGTTTTGTTTCGCTATGGTATGAGTGGAGAGGAAGTCAGTGACGGATTGTATCAGGCTTTTACGAACTTACGGCCCTCGCTGGTCGTCTAAAATCCACCACTGATGCAAAGAACCTTACTCTGCATTTGTTTATAAGGCGGTGTAAGCGAAAAGGACATGGGTGTGTGTGTCTTTGATCCTTTAACTTCCCGTCTTATGCCAGGGCTGTACTAATAGGCCTATAATGTACAAAACAGTATTTCATGTAAATTAGTTCTGAAATAAAAGTAAAACAAAAACAGTCGGATAATCCACCAATCGGTTAATAGGGTGACAGATAATCAGGGTTCTACTGTACAAGCTGTATAATTCTTAGCTATACATACTGATACTGAATAAAACTTTCTGGAGTTACATAATTTTTCATAATTAGCAGCATTCACTGATAGGTTTATATTATGCATAATGAGAACTTTTCATTCCAGTTTGAATAGTGAAGTCGGGCAAGCAAACTTCAGAAGTTTGAAGATTTGTGTACAATAGCAACATACAGTTTCAGAGTAGAGCATTAGCCATATTGCTCATCTGATCAAGACAGCAGATGGTCAGCGTGCGTACAGGTAACTTATATGAATCATGATAATGTCACATATTATTTGTTAATGGCGTGACATACTTGTGTAATTTTTTTCTCATAGTTTTCGATATAGAAGAGGATAGATCATATTATTCACAAGTGCATAATTACCACAGCTCAAGGACGCATTATTGTTACCTGATTTATATAAAAGAGAAAGGAATTAAACAGTCTGAAAGTTTTAGTACAGTGAAACCACTTCAAGGCGTAAGTGCCTTGGTCCTAATTTTTTTGTTGTTTTGAACATGTTTTCGTATTATTCAGATATGAAGTTAAAATGAAATATTTTGTCACATAATTGAAACACAAAATGACATCCCACAAACTGCAATAAGTACAAAATATTCTGTTTAACAACTTACTTATAAATGGCTTTTAACGTTTAGAAGCCGCAAGACCTATACCACTATTGCACGCAAATTTCTAACTCTTAAACAGGAGTTCGTATAGCTGCATAATCAGGTAAATTCGTGTTGGGTTCGTTAGCTGAACGGTTTAAGGTGCACAAGCTATGTCCGGCCAGCATATCATGCCTAAGATCGCAGGTTTGCGTCTTGGTCACTGCAGTCAATTGAGCCTGTGGTAAAGGATGGGGAGGGCCCATGTAAAACAATCATTGTAATGGTACGCATGGAAGCTGACGGAGTTTCAGTTGACTGCAGTTGAAATGATTTTGCTCCTTTTTTAAGGGGGAGGGAGATTTTAAATTATTGTAATCAAATGCAATGACCTTAATGTTATATAAAATTAAAGAATATCAGCGTATTTTATATATCATATACAATTTATAACATATTATATCATGTCATGATCATAATACTAGCTATACCACTATAATGGTAGCTCGGCTCTTAAAGGTTAAGGAACCCGGAGGTTCATTGCTGCTCTCACATAAGCCCACTATTGGTCCCTATTCTGAGCAAGATTAATTCAGTCTCCACAATCATATTAACCTCCCTCAAATTCATTTTAATATTATCCTCTCGTCAATGTCTCGGCCTCCACAAAGGTCTTTTTCTCTCGGGCCTCCCAGCTAACATTGTATATGCATTTCTGGATTCACCCATACATGCTACATGCTCTGCCCATCTCAAACGTCTGGATTTAATATTCCTAATTATGCCAGGTGAAGAATAAAATGCATGCAGTTGTGCGTTGTGTAACTTTCTCCATTCTCCTGTAAATTCATCCCTCTTTGCTCCAAATATTTTCCTAAGCACCTTATTCTCAAGCACCTTTAACCTCTGTTCCTCTCTCAAAGTGAGAGTCCAAGGTTATTTTGGGGTTTCGTAACAAGCTGTTTTTTATGGTGATGGGTTGTTAGCTGACTCCCAAGCTGGAGGACCACCCTTCATCAGCTGTCTATGACTGCTTATTCAATATATTCACAGCTACCCTCCATATCTGGAGGCCATCTCCTCTATCCGCAACCTGAAGACACGCCATGCAGTGGTGATAGGGACCCACAATACAGGGATTCTGTTTAACAACACTCACATTAAATCAGTTTTCTGTTACTTACTCCATTAGTGAATCATCTTGATAAGGTCACTTTCTGCATAAATGTTTCTGGTACTCACTTATTAAACACTCCACTGTAAGACTGTACTGTGCACATTCGTACATCACTCACTTCCCTACACACCTGCTTCGAAACAATTTTGTGCCTCAAAATTAAGCTTTTGGATATATTCCACCGTATCCTGAAACTTCACATTTTGGAACTACATACAGGTCAGAGCAAATAAGTAAGACCAGAGGGGTCGCCTACTCTGTTTGGCTCGTTATGCCAGGCTAATCTGTTGCATTCTGCTGCTGTTTCTGGTAACATCAATTTTTAGTTTACATACAGGGCAGACGTCTTGCTTTTGTATCTTCTCCTTAATTGGTGGGGACTGCTGGGCGCTTATGTCTGACATAGTTGATCAATATGCTCTTCGTCTGCAGAATGTTAAATCCACTACCATTTGTAAGCTCTTCCTTTCTTACAGCCCTTTGGCTGCGCACAGTTAGTGATTTACAGTATGGCATTGCCTTGGTGTTCTTGTTTTTGATGGAATAAGGTTTCTTAGTCGTATTTAGCACAAACTGTCGCGTATTAACATTCACTAACACTTACTGCACGACCTCCCTGAATATAGCCTATACTCTTGATTTACATAACTGAACCTTCCTAAGTCACAGTTTTTTTATACCCCTCACATAAACTGTACTCACACATTCTGTGACATGATACAAATGTTGGGTGTATTAAAATCATTCAAACAGCATAGCAATAATAAATGATGTCTTTTTACTTCCATGAAACATAATGACTTGAAATATGCTTGATTTTAATTGTTGAATATATCTCTTGTGTTGTGATAACGTTAACTTTATTGTTTGTGTGCATTAAAACAACCAGAAGTGAAATATTCTCAAATTTTTATAGGAGTTCACTTGTTCTGAATCTCTGTTTTGTTTTATATATTCGATTTCTTTTATCAGTGTTCACCATTGCTCTTTGAGATAATTTTACAAGAACAATCTAAGTAGAGAGAGAGTGTTGGCAGTAATATATTTATTCATTTATCTAAGCGATAACAGCTCCCTGTATGAACAGGCTGCCACAAAGACCGAGCATATTGTGCAATAGGCAGTTGAAAGTATAAATAATATACATATGTTGAAGTTTAATGGAGTCACACAACAATGACAAGAAATGACTGTACATTTGGGATACCTAATTGAGTTCAGGCCATTCAAATGTCTTGTGTACACTTCCCCCCCCCTCCCCTCCAAAAAATACTGTTGCCTATAGATTTACAGCTCACCAAATAGTACAGCTGTCAACAGAGTTTTCCTGTTAATTATTATAAGTTAATTCAAGTCTCATATGTCCAGCTTCCTCCAAATACAAACTCAGAAAATTAGTCTATGCCAACTAATACATCTCCTCTGGTTGCATTATTTTTACTATATATATATATATATATATATATATATATATATATATATATATATATATATATAAAATAAATCTGTGATGCAACAACCCATGGAGGGCCAAGGCTTATGGTCAGCTGGATTGCTGGCCTCTTGCCCACATGCCACAGTAAAGGTGAATAGTCCAACCGGTACAGGTGTGACGGGAGAATGATGATCCCCCAGCCATTATAGCTGAATTTAACTGCATGAATATAACTAGAACCAAATAATGTATTTGAAATAAGCGTTCTGAAGTAGAGACTTTTTACTCATGTCTTAGCAGCTCATGTGGTATGGCACATAGTAATTGATAAAACATGTTCATGTAATCAGTTTTGTTAATTCAGATTTCATTTTAAACATTAAGTATTCGATTACTAAGACATGATGAAGTAGTCTCATTGTCATATTGCTACTCTCTTTTTTTGGCTATCAAATTATGATAATAGTGATTTCATTACTTTTCAGTTTAGTACAGTTTTTTTTTTGTTGTTGCAAAAAATAGTCTGGTAAATAACTGGTTTTTCTAATTTATTGTTTAAGTTATCTCAGATTCATGGATTCAACTCTGATTGAGGGCAGTGTTGATAGGAATACTGTGCTTCATTAGGAAGGAAGTGTCAGGGCATGCAAAAGTACCCTAATCCAAGAAAATGAGTAGATGCAAGAAGAGCTTGCACAGAGAACGATATTCATTCCTCAGGCTTCTATGAACCACCTAATGCCAATTACAGGGCGCATTTGAAAGCATGGTCTTGAGCTGTTCATATTGTGCAGAGTGGGTAGAAGCCAACGTGAGCATTAAATATTCTGTGTTTTATATAGTTATGATCGCGTTTTATCCCCAGGAAAGACCCGGTACTCTATTTGATAGATGACTAAGTCAACCTTGTGGCTGTGCTGGAATTCTGTCATATGATTTCATTCTTTTCTTTGGTATAGATTTTGTACTTCAACATGAGGCTCTAATTCTATGTAATTAACGCCAGTTTAGCACTAAAGGAGCCTCTATTGTGACATATAATTAATGTAATTTCTAACTAGAAACCACAGAACAGCAGGAGAGAGAGAGAGGGAGAGAGAGAGAGAATTTTTTTTGTAAGGAACTTTATTAAACATGTTCCATTACAGTTTGTAATACTACACATTCTGATTTACATCAATATTGCATGGCGAGAGAGAGAGAGAGGGGGGGTAGGTTTTTTTCAAATATATTGTGTTATTAGTTACTCTGCAACAAGGTTCACGTTACGTTACATCCGCTAATAAATCTCACTCGAAATGTCATCAAGCCAAGCTGAGTGCACATGAACGTTGCTGATAGTTTGTGCAGCTCTTCTTTGCATCTACTCTACTCCTCGCCAAGCAAGTTCCTTGCTGCACTAAAGTTGTCCCTGTGGTTTGCATCTTTATTGAGACTGCAGCTGTCTCATGGGGCTGCAAAATAGAACAGAAATAAGCTTTTATGGACTGTAGTGTTTAGAGAAGTTAAAAGCAATCTCCTCTCCCATATTCGTCTTTAGACTTTGGCTCAGTGTTCCAGATTTGTCGGACATAATGAGTCCAAACAGAGTAGTTGACTACCTGTCTGCTCTGAAGATGGAACCTTATGTAGTTCTGAAATGGAAATGTCAAGTTCCAGGACACAGTGAATACCCAGGTGCCTAATTCTAACCTCTTCTCCCATTGTAAGTGAATTAAATTTGGATTTACACTTAAATTGTAGTATTTATGAAAAGTACAGCATTCTAAATAGCTACAGCATTAATTTTCCATTCAGGAATTTTCAGATTTAAATTTTACCAAGTCCATGCGAAATTGGTTGGTGGCTTATTTTTGTGCTGAGTACTTAACAGTGAATTTGTAATTTGTGGTCTCTTTCTCCAGAATTGTTATCATACAGTACGTAAAGACATTTTGTTTTTAAGTTGAGAACAGAGTAATAGAGATGAAAATGTTGCCTTTATTCATTTTAATTTATGAACGAAAAACTTGTTTTTTTTTTTTTACATACAGTAAATAGCTTTTTTTTGTACATAAAGTAAATATATTACGTGGGTCAACTGCTTTATTTCTTCATCACATGATAGTCACATTTAAAATTTTTGCCACCTAAAAATCTGTTGCCTTTAGCCAAGATTGAACTCCTATTTGTTTTCTCTATTGCTGCAGCATCAGTAAACAAATGTACGAATTGTAACAAATTGACGTTTATAACATGTTGGCAGCATTGAAGAAGTCCTTTGAGCAGATGTACATCCCACAAGAACGTCAACCATTCATATACATGAGTCTGTAGTTGGACCCTAGGAATGTGGATGTGAATGTCCACCCAGCCAAACATGAAGTGCACTTTCTACACGAAGATTCCGTTATTGATAAAGTGAGAAGTGCAGTGGAGTCCAAGCTGTTGGGCTGTAACACAGCAAGGAAGTTCTATACACAGGTAAGTCATGGAAAGCAGTAAATTGTAGCACAAAGAGAAAATTATGTGCACAGATAAGTGACCTAGAACAGTGGATTGTAATACAGATGAATTCTACACAAAGTTCAGTTATCAGGAGCCGTTGATTGCAGTACAGTACATCAAAGCTTTCCATAGAGATAAGTAGTCAGGAATAGTTGACTGTAACATATTGAGAAAGTTCCGCACATAGGTAAGTGATCAGGAACAGTGAACTGTGGTGTAATCAAGTAAATACTGATTATAAAAACACTCTAAGTCACATTTTTGGTTGAAAATAAGTGGAGCATTGTAATGACTACGTCACACATAGATACATCAGTCTGAGCAGAAAAACAACCGAAGTGACAGTTAATACTGTGAAGCAAAAGGCATCAATATTCATCTGAAGTGCAGGATTCCAGTTGTTTTTGCAATAAACAGGAAACAGCTGGCACTACTGCAGAACTGCTCTTTATCTGGGTACAGTACTATACACGTGCAGTTGCATGTGTGTTCACTGGTGTTTATAGCAAGAAAAGAACAAAACATTCTTCGGAATATAGAAGAAATGTTGAAAAGGCCAGAATTCATGGTGGAGAACATATGAACCACAGTGGTAAGAATGTTCCTAAAAAGTGAATAGTGAAGACTGCAAATGCCAGAAAGAGGGTTTAATCCGACAACAAGGTATTTAAGGGTGGTATTCATAGACATTTCGTAGCACGCGCTACGAGCGTACTAAGCTAGCCCCGGCTATCCACTGGTTACTAGTACAGAATTCAAATCATATCCTATCGCTAACACTGGTTTATGAATATGAAAAAACGTTAATAATCCACCGAAAGCCCGCGCTAAAAATGTCTATGAATACTGCCCTAAAAGTCCTTGCACTAAGTGCTGAAGTGGTATTTAAATGTTCTAGTAGAATGGAATTTACATTACTTCACTCCTTTATTTCAGTTTTCGAAATGCTTAAACATAATATAACCATTATGACAGTAAAAAACATACTCTCTGCAATACAATTGAAAAAACCACATAGGCCTATTCATATATCAAATTGATTACGAACTATGCCGGTTTTGTGCAGTCATGCATGATATTTACACGTGTATGTAAAATCACTTGAGAACTAACCTAGAGAGCTGCGTATATGCGTATGGCAAATAGGTCTGAGGGATTAAAAAATTGGTGAATGCCTTTAAATATTGCTAGCAAGGATCAGCAAGACTGGTTCTTACAAGGTATATGTGCCAGTGATATAAAACGACACAGGACGAGAAATGAGAAGAAACCTAATAGAGTGAAATCTTTCAAGTATTACATCAGGTTGGAAGTACAAAAATCGAGGTATGTAGAAAAGCCTTCTTTATTATTTGAAGAGTGGAAATGGCAAAAGTTCTAAGTGCCATTCAGAAAATTTCACAGGAGACAATAAAAACTTCTCAATTTCTGAACTTAATGTTTTGTGTTCAAAATAGACACATATTTGTACAGGATATATGTTAGTATAAGACTTAAACACACTTTCTTGATAATTGGAATGTAGTATAAAATATAAAAAAATGAAACTTATAGAATATTCTAAGTACCTTGTCCATCTCACTCATAGTGTTCCAAATGCCATGTTTTGTAGTAAGGTATTATAACATGTACAGCTGTCAAAAGAAAAAGTGGCCGCTCTCATGAAACAAAGTTCCCTTCGGGTATCTTCGTTGCAATTCAGAGACAGGTGATGTTACATGTTGTTGGACCATATTGCCTGATATCTACAGTTATAATTGAAGTATTCTGTGTGTTATTCGATAGTGTAATGGTAGCGTTCAGGCTCTTATTCATGAGGTCCTGCGTTCGACTACAACCTCTTGCTTTTTATGTTCTTTTTTGTTCTCTTTTTGAGAGAGACAAACTATACATAATGGCTCCTTTCTCTTTTACGATTATTTTAGTAATTAACATCAAGTTCATTAATATATTATGCCATGACTTTATCATTATGATATTGTGGCTGCATATGGAAAGAAAAAAGATTTTATTCTCAATAAAAATATCTTCCGTGGCATAAACAAAACAAATTTACTGCCGTCGGCCTTAAAACATTCAAACAATTAAGCATTTAAAAAACAAAACAAAAAGCCACAATTCAATATTTAGTCTATCTTCCTCTTATCTCGATCATCTTGCAGTCGAGTGGGCATGGAATTGACTAATCTTTGCAAATAGCAACTGTTCTTAGACACGATATTCCAGGCATTCTGAACATACATACATAAGTGTTCTGTCCATGGGCAGGTCTTTCATTGCAAACCTAGCAATCTCCAATCTTTCCTATTTTCTGTCTTCCTCTTAGTCTCCGCATATGATCCACATATCCAAATGTCGTCTATTATTCTTTTCAACCAGAGAACCAACCAATTCCTTTTTCTGTTTCTAATCAGTTTCAGCATCATTCTTTCTTCACTCACTTTTTCAAACACAATTTTATTTCTTATTCTGTCTGTCCACTTCACACGCACCATTCTTCTCCACATCCACATTTCAAATGCTTCAATTCATTTCTCTTCATTTCGTCGTAATGTCCATGTTCCTTCCCCATACAATGCCACACTCCACACAAAGCACTTCACTGGTCTCTTCCTTAGTTCTTTTTCCAGAGGTCCGCAGAAGATCCTTCTTCTTCTATTAAAAGCTTCCTTTGTTCATGTTTGCAGTTTTTCTTGGGAAGGATAGGGCTAAATGCGGTAACATCCCGTTGCTTTCCGCACACCACTATCTCTTTCGCATCTTATTAAATTCCAGGGGGCCCAAGCGTGGAGATGAGGAGAGTGGATTTGACTAATTGGGCCCTACAGACTTCACCGAAAGTCACGGCAAGGGTTAAATATTAATTCTATCAGGATGTTTGACTCGATCAGAGACCAGTAAATCTCAATTAGCCTTTGCCCCCCGCATCCTGGACTAGCTTCTACGAATCATCAGAAAATCTTAGAGTGTGACTGGGCCAATTTTTCCGAAAATGTTTCCACACTTTTGTCCTCGTAGCTCAGCGGACGAACGTCGTAATTTAGATGTCAACGTCTCAGGTTCAATTCCTCGTTACTCCTTTTCATTTTATTGTGGTTCAAGATAGTATAATGTAATAATATAAAAAGAAAAACTAATAGGCCTACTAGTATTATGCAACTGGATTTTTCCAAACTTCATATTAAATTTATGTTATTTATATCGCTAAAGAACGATTACAATATTAATAACTTGAATATTATTTATACAGTATCACTAAAGAACAATAACAGAATATAAATGATAAATATCAGTTTGTTTAATTAATATAAGATATTATATAATACGTATTTAATTATCTAAATAAAATAACCTATTTTACAAAGAAAGATGGTTATTTGTGTTATAATAATTACTTACATAAAATACAGATTATTTATATTGCGAAAGAACAATAACAATATAAATAACTTGAATATTATTTTATAATGCTAATGAAAGAAAACAATACAAATGATAACTTGAATATTATTTATATCGCTAAAGAACGATAACAATATAAAAAACGTGAATATTATTCATATCGGAATTTCACAGATTTATTATAGATGTATTTAAGAAATTGTAGAAGAATAGTAATTAGTAACAGTGTCCTATTTATTCTTCTTGGAGCCAAATTTGTAACTTTTAAAAGTGTGGTTATTGTGTTGAAGTGTGTGTGTTGCAACGGATGCTTGATTTGTTATGTATGTGGGTCAGTTATGGGATGCTTGATGTCGTCACAATGTCTAATTATAGTTTGATTGTGTTTGTGTGACTATTGTGTATTAATTTATGATGTATGGTACGGAAAGCTACATATTTGTGTTATAGAAGTATTACGTATGTGTGTTGTTAATGTTTTTGTATGTTTCAAATTGATAACTGATATTTGTTTTGCAATCGCAATGCCTAATTTACGGATTGTTTATGTTTTGTTTACATCGCGTAAGCTAATTTAATTTTCTTTTCCATTTCTCTTTATGCTTATCTTTTTTGTGTATAAAACTATAGCCCTAACATACATATGTAAAATAGGGCTAACCCCCATTGGAGATACAATAATAATAATAATAATAATAATAATAATAATAATAATAATAATAATTCATATCGTTATAAAACGATAACAGAATACAAATGATGACTTGAATTTTATTCATATCTCTAAAGAACGATAACAAAATATAAATAACGTGATATCCATAAAGAACAATAACTGGATATAAATGATAATTTGAATATCATTTACATCGCTAAAGAACGATTAAAAAATAAAATGAAAACTTGAAGAAGGCCCGAACCCACAACCTTTGAATCATTAAACAAGCACTCTACCGCTGGTCTACGAGGCGCAGATATGGAACACTTTCATAGTTCCAGAACTGCTTGTACAAGCACATGCATCGTGTAACATCACCGCGACCCGAAGTGGCCTTTGAAAATATTCGCTGTTCACGAGTGCGGCTACTTTTTTTTTTTGACAACTGTACGTCACAAAGGCGTGATAATATAAGATCTGTAGACTAAAAAAAAAAGTCTTATTATATAGTCGCGATGCTGTTATTCCCGGCGTGACTCCTCCTCTTTGCTTACGTCTTAGGAAGTGAAGGCTCTATAAAGTCTAGGTAGGTAGTATCGTTCGCCATTTTTGTTCTTTCATTGCCGAGCTACCATACGAGGAATCTATTTGCCACACCGTTGAACATTATCATGTCGTAGCTCCTATGATAATAAATCAAACGCACTGTAATTGAGCAAATAATTGAGTGGCATATAATGTCTTTGTGTGCTTTCTGCGAACGCCAACGAAAGAGCCAAAATGGCGGGCGATTATATTAAGTATTTATCGAGCTTTAAGAAATGAATAGCATCTTCATCAGTGAATTACAAGACGCACACGTTTAAATGTAGCTTACCTGCAACGCGATTGGCTGCCGGAAATTAGAGCGACGGGACTATAGTTTCAGGATTACTGTTCCAATACTCAGTTTCTGCAAAGTTCTTCATAAAAAGAACCTTTGCATAGTCTGGTAGAAACGATATCATGTTTTTCAGATCTGCTATTTTAGCAACTGGTAACATAGGTTTAGCAACTGGTAACATAGGTTGTGGGAATACATGCAGAAAAGTGTCTCTTATCTTAGTAGGAAGTTTTCCTGTCCTCATAATGTTCATCACCTTCCACTTTAGGTTTCTGTGAGTTTTCTTGGTAAGAAGCTTTCCTGGTAACTATTTAGTTACATGAATCATATTTAATTTTGAGATCTCACATTTTGAGGTCGTAATGACAGAATCTGCAGTATATTTCAGATCGAAGAAATCATCAGATTCAATCTCCATGACATTGAAGATGTCGAGCAGTTTCCACAGCATAATGCAAATCTCTTGGAATGCATGCCTTGCAGACTCTCTTTCTCATCTCAGTAAGACCAAAATCACGGTCGCAGGTCAAGGGCAGGTCTTTCACTGCAAGCCCAGCATTCTCCAGTCTTTCCTATTTTCTGCCTTCCTCTTTGTCTCCATATATGATTCATATATCTTAATGTTGTGTATCATCTGATATCTTCTTCTGCCCCGAACTCTTCTTCCATTCACCATCCCTTCCAGTGCATCCTTCAATAGGCAGTTTCTTCTCAACCAGTGACCCAGCCAATTCCTTTTCCTTTCTCTGATCAGTTTCAGCATCATTCTTTCTTCATGCAGTCTTTCCAACACAGCTTCGTTTCTTACTCTGTCCATTTCACATGCTCCATCCTTCTCCATATCCACATTTGAAATGCTTCTATTCGCTTCTCTCCACTTCGTTGTAATGTCCGTGTTTCTGTCATGATGTACCAAAAACATAATAAGGAAAGTCATTACGCGATTTTTGTTTTGACCTGCGCAATTATCAGACTAATTGACTAATTTTCTCTTGTTCAAATACCCTCCTTCATTTATTAATTTCAATAAGCATGATGCAATTCATTAGTCCCACGAGAGGCAATGCTTTCATCCCACATACACATAACACGATCATGAGGATCTGCAACATGTAAGCCTAAATAATAACAATTGAGCTGTCTGCTATAAAACATGTTGCTGTGGGTAAGGTTTGGAACTAGTAACACTTGCTGAAGATCAACTGACATTACTGTTGTTTCACTGTGTGGAAAACGTGCATCATAACAGTCTCAAGTACTTCCTTACATTTTGTATGGCGTAAGTCTCGATACCTTTTCACATCACGGGACTGAGTCTGTTTTGAAATCGCATTGCTGTGAACATGAAGAAAGAGAATTCGTTGAAATCGCTGTACGTTGAATAAGAAAAAGAGAGAAATCGTTGATATCACTGTGCGGTGATCATAAAAAAAGAGAAATCATTGAAATCGCTGTACGTTGAATACGAAACAAAGACAAATCGTTGCAATCGCTGTACCTTGAATACGAAAAATAGAGAAATCGTTGAAATCGCTTTATGTCGAATAAGAAAAAAAGAGAAATCGTCGAAATCGCTCTACGCTAATACGAAAAATAGAGATTTCGTTGAAATATTTGTACACTGCATACGAAAAAAAGACAAATCGTTGAAATCGCTATACGCTGAATACGAAAAAAGAGAAAAGGTTGAAATCGCTGTACGCTGAATACGAAAAAAATGAAATCTTTGAAATCTCTGCACGCTGAATATAAAAAAAAAAAGAGAAATCGTTGAAATCGCTGTACGCCAAAAAAGAAAAAAAGAGAATTCGTTGAAATAGCTGTACGCTGAATATGAAAGAAAATCGTTGAAATCGCTGTACGCTGAATACGAAAGAAATAAGAAATCGTTGTTATCGCTGTGCGGTGAACATGAAAAAAGAGAAATCTTTGAAATCACTGTACGTTTTATACGAAAAATAGACAAATCGTTGAAATCGCTGTAAGTTGAATACGAAAAAAAGAGAAATCGTTGAAATCGCTGTACGTTCAATATGAAAAAAGAAAAATCGTTGAAATCGCTGTACACTGAATAAGAAAAAAAGAGAAAACGTTGAAATCGCTATAAGTTGAATAAGAAAAAAGAGAAATCGTTGAATCGCTATACGTTGATTAAGAAAAAAGAGAAATCGTTGAAATCGCTGTACACTGAATACTAAAAAACAGAAATCGTTGAAATGGCTGTATGTTGTATACGAATAATGAGAAATCGTTGAAATCGCTATATAGCGAATACGAAAAAAAGAGAAATCGTTGAAATCACTCTACGTTGAATGAGAAAAAAAGGGAAATCGTTCAAATCGCTGTACATTGAATAGGAAAAAAATAGAAATCGCCGTACCCTGAATACGAAAAAAAAAAAAAGAAATTGTTGAAATCTCTGTACGCCGTTCACGAAAAAATAGAAACCGTTCAAATCGCTAAACACGAAAAAAGAGAAACCGCTGAAATCGCTGTACGTTGAACACGAAAAAAAGAGAAAACGTTGAAATCGCTGTACACTGAATACGAAAAAAAAAAGAAATCGTTGAAATCGCTGTGCGCTGAACCCAAAATAAAGGAAATCGTTGAAATCGCTGTACATTAATAAGAAAAAGAGAAGTCTTGAAATCGCTGTACGTTGAATACGAAAAAAAGAGAAATTGTTGAAATCGCTGTACTCTGAATAAGAAAAAAGGAGAAATCGTTAAAATCACTGTACGTAGAATACGAAAAAAGGGAAATCGTTGAAATCGCTAGCGCAAATAGGAAAAAAAGAGAAATCGTTGAAATCGCGCTACGCTAAATACGAAAAAAAGACAAATCTTTGAAATCGCTGTGCGATGAACACTTAAAAAGAGAAATCGTTATAATCGCTGTACGTAGAATATGAAAAAAAGAGAATCCGATGAATTTGCTCTACGATGAATAGGAAAAAGAGAGAAATCGTTGAAATAGTTGTAAGCTGAATACGAAAAAAAAACAGAAATCGTTCAAATCGCTGTATGCTGAATACGAAAGAAAATCGTTGAAATAGATATGCGCTGAATACCGAAAAAATATCTTTGAAATCGCTGTACGCAGAATACGAAAAAGGGAAGTCTTTGAAAACGCTGTTCGTTGAATACGAAAAAAAGAGAAATCGTTGAAATCTCTGTACGCTGAATAAGAAAAAAAGAGAATTCGTTGAAATCGCTGTACGCTGAATACGGAAAAAAAGAAAATTCGTTCAAATCGCTTTGCGGTGAACATGAAAAAAGAGAAATCGTTGAAATCGCTGTACGTTGAATACGAAAAAAAGAGAAATCGTTGAAATCTCTTTGAGGGGAACATGAGGAAAGAGAATTCGTTGAAATCGCTGTACGTTGAATAAGAAAAAAAGAGAAATCGTTGATATCACTGTGCGGTGATCATAAAAAAAGAGAAATCGTTGAAATCGCTGTACGTTGAATACGAAACAAAGACAAATCGTTGCAATCGCAGTACCTTCAATACGAAAAATAGATAAATCGTTGAAATCACTTTACGCTGAATACGAAAAAAAGAGAAATCGTCGAAATCCTTCTACGCTATTACGAAAAAAGAGAAATCGTTGAAATATTTGTACATTGAATACGAAAAAAAAAACAAATTGTTGAAATCGCTGTACGATGAATACGAAAAAAGAGAAAAGGTTGTAATCGCTGTACGCTGAATACGAAAAAATAAAATCTTTGAAATCTCTGCACGCTGAATATGAAAAAAAGAGAAATCGTTGAAATCACTGTACGCCAAATAAGAAAAAAAGAGAAATCGTTGAAATAGCTGTACGCTGAATATGAAACAAAATCGTTGAAATAGTTGTACGCAGAATACGCAAAAAATCGTTGAAATCGCTGTACGCTGAATACGAAAAAAATCGTTGAAATCGCAGTACGCTGAATACGAAAAAAATCGTTGAAATCGTGCTACACTAAATGCGAAAAAAGGCAAATCTTTGAAATCGCTGTGCGATGAACACTTAAAAAGAGAAATCGTTATAATCGCTGTACTTAGAATATGAAAAAAAGATAAATCGATGAAATCGCTCTACGATGAATAGGAAAAAGAGAGAAATCGTTCAAATCGTTGTAAGCTGAATACGAAAAAAAGAGAAATCGTTCATATCGCTGTAGGCCGAATACGAAAGAAAATCGTTGAAATAGATATGCGCTGAATACCGAAAAAAAATCGTTGAAATCGCTGTACGCAGAATACGAAAAAAGAGAAATCTTTGAAAACGCTGTTCGTTGAATACGAAAAAAAGAGAAATCGTTGAAATCGGTGTACGCTGAATAAGGAAAAAAAGAGAATTCTTTGAAATCGCTGTATGTTGAATAGGAAAAAAAGAGAAATCGTTGAAATGGCTGTGCGGTGAACAAGAAGAAAGAGAATTCGTTGAAATCGCTGTACGTTGAATGAGAGAAAAAGGGAAATCGTTGAAATCGCTGTGCGGTGATCATAAAAAAAAGAGAAATCTTTGAAATCGCTGTACGTTGAATAAGAAAAAAAGAGAAATCGTTGCAATCGCTGTACGTTGAATAGGAAAAACAGAGAAATCATTGAAATCGCTTTACGATGAATACGAAAAAAGAGAAATCGTCGAAATCGCTCTTCGCTAATACGAAAAAAAGGGAAATCGTTGAAATATCTGTACACTGAATACGAAAAAAAGACAAATTGTTCAAATCGCTGTACGCTGAATACGAAAAAAAAAGAAAACTTTGAAACCGCTGTACGCTGAATACGAAAAAAATGAAATCTTTGAAATCTCTGCACGCTGAATATGAAAAAAAAAGAGAAATCGTTGAAATCGCTGTACGCCAAATAAGAGAAAAAGAGAAATCGTTGAAATAGCTGTACGCTGAATATGAAAGAAAATCGTTGAAATAGCTGTACGCAGAATACGGAAAAAAATCGTTGAAATCGCAGTACGCTGAATACGAAAAAAATCGTTGAAATTGCTATACGCTGAATAGGAGAAAAATTCATTCAAATAGATGTACGATGAATACGGAAAAAACGTTGAAATATTTGTACGCTGAACACGAAAAAAAATCGCTGAAGTCGCTGTACGCTGAATACGAAAAAAAGAGAAATCGTTGAAATTGCTGTACGCTCAATACGAAAAAAAAAAAATAGAAATATTTGAAGACTCTGTACGTTGAATACGGAAAAAAAAAAATAATCCTTGAAATCGCTCTACTCTGAATACAAAAATGTATGGTTGAAATAGCTGTACGTTGAATACGAAAGAAAGAGGATTCGTTGAAATCGCTGTACGCTGAATACGAAAAAAGAGAATTCATTGAAATCCCTGCACGCTGAATAGGAAAAAAAATAGTTGAAATAACTGTATGTTGAATACAATAAACAAGAGAAATCGTTGAAATAGCTGTACGTTGAATACGAAAAAAAGAGAAATCGCTGAAATCGCTGTTCACTGAATAAGAAAAAAATAGTTGAAATAGTGGTACGCTGAATACGAAAAAAAGAGAAATCGTTGCAATAGCCATACGCTGAATACAGAAACAAAAAAAACACCGTAGAAATCTCAGTACGCTGAATACGAGAAGGAAGATACCATTGAAATCGCTGTACGCTGAATACGAAAGAAGGAGAATTCATTGAAGTCGATGCACGGTGAATAGAAAAAAAATGGTTGAAATAGCTGTAGGTTGAATACGAAAAAAAAAAGAAGAGAAATCGTTGAAGTAGCTGTACGTTGAATACGAAAAAAAGAGAAATCGCTGTACACTGAATACGAAAAGAAATAGTGGAATTAGCGGTACGAAGAATACGAAAAGAAGAGATATCGTTGAAATAGCTGTACGCTGAATACGAAAAAAAAGATACCGTTGAAATCGCTGTACGCTGAATACAAAAAAAGTACCACCCCTAAACGCTGAATGCAATTCGTAAATTGAGCTGGACGTCCTTTTATGTTATTTACCTTGGGTATGCGGACGAAAAACTGACTAATTTCAGAGGATACTAACGAAATATGACGAATTATATTAATTGTGTCTCATAATAGTCTGAGTCCACATCTGTGGAGTAACGGCCAGCGACGCGCTGGCCGCGAAACCATGTGGCCCGGGTTCGATTCCCGGTCGGGGCAATTTACTTGGTTGAGGTTTTTTCCGGGGTTTTCCCTCAACCCAATATGAGGAAATGCTGGGTAACTTTCGGTGCTGGACCCCTGACTCATTTCACCGGCATTATCACCTTCATCTCATTCAGACGCTAAATAACCTAAGAAGTTGATAAAGCGTCGTAAAATAACCTACTAAAAAATAATAGTCTGATCAGTGTAATATCTAACTAATCAGCGATGTATGCAATGGAAGGGGAAATGAACTTGCCATTCTACCCCATTATCTCTTGGCTTAATTGCCTCATGAGTAGACATCGGATTTTAGGCACTAAAAATTGCAGTTTTAGGCGCCTAAAATAAGCTCAAAATTTGTAAAATTAGGCTCTATTTTAATGAAAATAGGCATTTTAGGCACATCAAGGTATCATACTTATTTCTTTCATTGAAATTTTTAATTATACACTAAAATACGCACAAAAAAGTATGTTTAAACATTAAAAAAGAATACTATATTATATTTATAAACAGAGCTGCACAAATTTAATATATTGAAACTAATGAAATAATGATTATTGATATCAAGATTACTCATTTTAAGTTATTGAAATTCAGTTCCATGCTCAGACTTTATTATAATTATCTGCACAGTACACCACCAGAATTTTTTCTAAATTCTCCACAGTTAACCTTTGCCTTTTGTCACTGAGAATCATTTTGAAAGCAGAAAAACTTCTTTCAACCGAAACTGATGTGAGAGGCGCAAATTTTAAATTAGAGACAATAGAAACATCGATACTTACTGGAACATTTACACTTTCCCCCGATAGCACTCTTGATACTTTTTCCAACAATGAAAATCTTACATTCTTATTTAATACGTTGTCCCACTTATTTTTAACTTTTTTTCCCAGCTTCGCCCAAAGCAGAATGTATGTTCACTTGAGCTTCCTTTACTATTGCTATTTGGCTACAAAGAGATTGTTTTTCACGTTCTAATTGTTCAATGCTTGCAGGTATGAAAGAAAAGTTTGATGTTATGTAGGCAATATCGTTTTTCACTCGTGAGTCATTCAGACAATCTTTCACTGCTTTCACACACGCTGCACTATCAGTTTCAGGTAATTTATCAATAACTGTGACCACTTCTTTAAAATACTTAGAATAATACACCACTGACTGAATCCAGGTTCCCCATCGTGTAACAACCGGCTGAGGTGGGAGTGGGATATCTGGAAAGTTCTCTCTGAATATTGAAATCCTGGATGGGGCTTTACAAAAACATTTTTTTGTGTTAGAAATAAACGAATTGACAAGAGGAAATTCATTCCGGATTGTTTCAGAAACCCTGTGAAGGCCATGTGCTAGACAGATTACATGCGTGATGTTAGGATAAAATGTTTTAAGAAGTGGAGCTGCAGCAACCATGTATGAGGCAGCATCAGTACAAAACAACAGAACTTTAGAATCGTCTATATTACCTGAGTATAAAGACTGTAGGCCTTTATTTACAAAATAAGCAATGGCTTGGCTATTCACTTTCGAAAGTTCCTTAACACATACGAGGTGTGGAATCGAAGGTCCATCAGGACTAAGTTTTCCTACTACCATATTTGCTATATACCTATTCATAGGATCTGAGGTTTCATCCACAGAGACCCATATGTAAGAATCACGTATATCCTCCCGAATGGAAGCTAAAGTTTCATTGTATATTCTGTCTAAGTAATTTTTTCTTAGGGTCGACTCAGATGGGATATTTTGTTTGCAGTATTTTTGTAAAAACTGTCTTAAAACCGGATTTTCAATTGCATTCCAGGGAATGTTAGCAGCAACAAACGCTCTGGTTAAATCAGCATAGAAATTGCTGCTGATATTGGATGAAGTAGGCTATGTTAGTAAAGTTTGTTGCTTTAGCCTTATGAGCCGCTCCTTGCACATGCTGCTTTAGGTGGCACTTCTTTTCTTGCGAAATCTAAAAATGTAAAGTAAACTGAATTAAAATAAAATCCTAATTGTTGTATTGCCGCATTTCTATCACAAAGTTAGTGGGTTCGAACAATCAAAATTTTAATGACCTGCAAATACTTCAACTATCGGAATTTAAAAGGTTAAAGTGTAGTGGTCTTAAAAAGAATTATACCTCAGGATAGCTCAGTCAGTGTATAAATATTATAGGCCTACTTATTAAAATTAATAGAATGTATATATTTCAACTATTGTTACATACCTGTTTGCTACAAATCTTGCAGAATATTATTTTTCCATCATAAGCGAATTCTGAATATTCTGTTAGCCATTGCCGGATCAATGTAGATTTTGCACTTATATTTTTCGGCATTATCGCGTTAAACTTCACAGGAAAACGTCCTACCGCTCAAAACTTCTCAACACAAATAAGGTGAGGGAAAGAGCAACTGTTAACGAGCATTCAAATGAACCGTTGTTATTGAGATTCAATTGGACAAAAATACAAAGTTCCACTTATTGTTGCATTTCCTGGTAGTGTTAACACTAGGAGGGCCATTCTTTTAAATATTTTGTAACGGTTTACCCTACTAATTCGCAGTTTTACGACTTTTCATAAATATTTCAAAAACACTCTTTCTCCAAAAATTGTGATTTTAGGACATTCTGAAGGGCAGTACAGCTAATCGGTTTCAGACCGAAAACAGTCATTTTTATAGTATAGTATATCTCTGAATCGGTAGCAGCACATGTTGTGATTGTTGCCTGCTTCAAAACTAAGGTTGGTTCTTTGTCGGCATTTATGCCTCCAAACATGTTAAATTTGGTGAAATCTATTGCGAGTGTCGTGAGATTCAAAACATTTTGTTTCCTTTATCAATGATTTCATGGCCGGTGTGAAGCAAACTTTCCACTTTTTAAATGCCTTAAATTTCGCAGTGAATGAATGTATAAATTATAAAAAGTAAGAGTAAAATGCGAAACTTTACAGTGAGTTAGGCATTTTTAGGCGAATATTAACAAATTAGGCTCTAATAACCGTTTTAGGGCATTTTAGGGCACTATAAAACTCTTTGAATACCTTTCAATTTCCATGAAACACAAATATTAATAATTATTTTTACTTTTCTCCTAAAGAAACAAAATAGGCATTTGCCCTAGAATCCGATGTCTGCTCATGAGTAATGAATTATGAGGTTCAGGTCTGTTTTAGGACTGTTGGCTAAACAACAATTTGAAATGACGCTTAATAAAGGCTGACAAAAATAAACTGTGATTGATGATGGGCTATGACGACGAGGAGGATGATTATGACGAGTTAAGATTGATGATGTATTATGACGGTTAATGGAGGATTACAGACGAATTATATGATACGATGATCCAGTACGACGAATAATGGAGCATGACTGATGAATGGTGATTGACGACCAATATTGACGAGTTACGAGGACGAAGAATTGTGGTGGATAACTTACGATGAATTGTGGCAGACAACCTATGATAATGAATAATGTTGGATGACGAACTATGGTGACGTATAACGTCTGATGACGATGACCTACCATGACAAGTAATAGAGGATGACTACAATGAATAAAATAAAATAATTATAATTATAATGGGTGACGGATAATTACGAATTACGAGTAATAGGGAAGAAGTCTGAATAATTTTCGAGGACAGCGAATACTTCTGACGGACTGTGAAGAATATTAGGATTTACAGTAATGCAGGGTAGGCTACCTACAGAATTAATACCTTCTTCAACCAACATTCCCTGACAATTTTCATCGCATTCCCAGGCCGTTCTCAAAAAAAAAAATTATTATTATTAATTATTACTATTATTATTATTAATTATTACTATTATTATTATTATTATTATTATTATTATTATTATTATTATTAAATCTAACAGGCAATATTATTTAAACTGTACAGTATTATTACTCCTATTTCGGCCTCCTCCTCCCCTCTAGCCGACCTTACCTCGCCTATTGTTCTTTCCTTTTTTTAAATTTTCAAAATATATATAATTACAATAAAATATATCCTAAAGTAGAGAAGAGTAATAATACTGTACATATTACAAAGTGTAATATGTCTAACTAAATACAGTACAAGTTGATGTAATATAAATGCATGCAAAAGATTTAGTCAACAGAGTTACACAGTCCTCTAGGAGAGCAAATCCTTTTTCTTAAACCATTAGTTGCATTTATAATAACAATAAACATTTAATAGGGAAAAAGAGCATTCTACGGAACTCTAGAAAAACTACTAATGGAGAGACTAGTGAATTGCTTTGTGTGGAGTGTGACAATGTATAAGGAGGAAACATAGACATTGCGACGAAGTGAAGAGAAGAGACTAGAGTCATTTGAAATGTAGATATGGAGAAGAACGGATGGTGGGAAACAGACAGACTGAATAAGAAATGATGCTGTGTTGGAAAGAAAGGGTGAAGAAAGTGTGATGCTGAAAATGATCAGGATGATAAAAAAGAAATTGCCTGGGTCAAGGGCTAAGAAGAAATTGTCAACAGAAGGATGCACTAGTAGGAATAGTGACCGAACGAAATAAAATATTTGAAATTGCACAACGATGATAGGGAAAAAATTGTAGGATTGTCTGTACGGTGAATACGAAAAAAACCGTTGAAATCACTGTACGCTGAATACAAAAAAACGTTGAAATCGCTGTACGCTGAATGAGAAAAAAATCGTTGAAATAGCTGTACGCTGAATACGAAAAAGAGAAAAACCGTTGAAATCGCTGTAAGCTGAATACCAACAAGAGAGAAATCGTTGAAATCGCTGTACGTTGAATACGTAAAAAAGAGAAATCGTTAAAATCGCTGTACGCTGAATACGAAAAAAAAGTGAAATCGTTAAAATCCCTGTAGGACCAAAACGAAAAAAAAAAACGTTGAAATCGTTGTACGCTGAAAACGAAAGAAAACCGTTGAAATAGCTGTACGCTGAATACGAAAAGAATATCGTTGAAATCGCTGTAAGCTGAATACGAAAAAAAGAGAAATCGTTTTCATCGCTGTAGTATGAATACGAAAAAAAGAGAAATCGTTGAAATGGCTATACGCTAAACATGAAAGAAAATCGTTGAAATAGCTATACGCTGACTACGAAAAAAAATCTTTGAAATCGCTGTACGCTGAATACGAAAAAACGTTGAAATCGCTGTACGCTCAATACGAAAAAAAGAGAAATCGTTAAACTCGCTGTACGTTGAATATGAAAAAAGAGAAATCGTTGAAATCGCTATACGCTGAATAAGAAAAAAAGAGGAATCGTTGAAATCTCTGTACGCTGAATACGAAAAAGAAGAGAAACCTTTTAAGTCCTGTGCGCTGAACACGAAAAAGGAGAAGTCGTTAAAATCGCTGTACGTTGAATACGAAAAAGGGGAAAGCGTTGAAATCGCTGTACGTTGAATATGGAAAAAGGAGAAATTGTTGAAATCGCTGAACGCTGAATACGAAAAAAAGAGAAATCGTTGAAATCGCTGTTCGCTGAATACGAAAAAAAAAGAGAAATCTTCGTAATCGCTGAGATCTTAACACGTAAAAAGAGAAATCGTTAAAATCTCTGTACGTAGAATATGAAAAAAAATAGACATCGATGAAATCGCTGTACGTTGAATAGGAAAAAGAGAGAAATCGTTGAAATCGTTGTACGCTGAATACGAAAAATAGAGCAATCGTTGAAATCGCTGTACGCTGAATACAAAAAAATAGAAATCGTTGAATTCGCTGTGCGCTGAACACGAAAAAAAAGAAATCGCTGAAATCGCCGAAGGTTGAATACGAAAAAAAGAGAAATCTTTCAAATCGCTGTACGCTGAATACGAAAAAAAGAGAATTCGTTGAAATCGCTGTACGCTGAATACGGAAAAAGGAGAATTCGTTCAAATCGCTATCCGTTGAACATGAAAAAAGAGAAATCGTTGAAATCGCTGTACGTTGATTAAGAAAAAAAAAGGATCGTTCAAATCACTGTGCGGTGAACATGTAAGAGAATTCGATGAAATCGCCGTACATTGCATACGAAAAAACGAGAAATCGTTCAAATCGCAGTGCGGTGATCATAAAAAAGGGAAATCGTTGAAATCGCTGTGCGGTGAACATGAAAAAAGAGAAATCGTTGAAATCGCTGTACGTCGAATACGAAAAAAAGAGAAATCGTTGCAATCGCTGCACGTTGAATACGAAAAATAGAGAAATCGTTGAAATCGCTGTACACTGAATACGAAAAAAAGAAATAGTTGAAATCGCTGTACCCTGAATACGAAAAAAATGAAATCTTTGAAATCTCTGTACGCTGAATATGAAAAAAAGAGAAATCGTTGAAATCGCTGTACGCTAAATAAGAAAAAAAGACAAATCGTTGAAATAGGTGTCCGCTGAATATGAAAGACAATCGTTGAAATTGCTGTATGCTAAATACGAAAAAAATTGTTGAAATCGCTGTACGCCGAATACGAAAAAAATCGTTGAAATCGCAGTACGCTGAATACTAAAAAATCGTTGAAATCGCTGTGCGCTGAATAGGAGAAAAATTCATAGAAATAGCTGTACGATGAATACAAAAAAAAAACATTGAAATAGTTGTACGATGAATACGAAAAAAAAAAAACATTGAAATAGTTGTACGCTGAATACGAAAAAAATCGTGGAAATCGCTGTACGCTGAATACAAAAAAAGAGAAATCGTTGAAATTGCTGTACGCTGAATACGAAAAATAATAGAAAGAGTTGAACACGCTTTACGTTGAATACGGAAAAAAGTAATCCTTGAAATTGCTGTACCCTGAATACAGAAAATATGGTTGAAATAGCTGTACGTTGAATACGAAAGAAAGAGGAATCGTTGAAATCCCTGTACGCTGAATACGAAAAAAGAGAATTCATTGAAATCGCTGCACGCTGAATAGGAAAAAATGGTTGAAATTGCTGTACGTTAAATACGAAAAACATGAGAAATCGTTGAAATAGCTGTACGTTCAGTACGAAAAAAAGAGAAATCGCTGTACAATGAATACGAAAAAAAATAGTTGAAATAGCGGTAGGCTGAATACGAAAAAAAGAAAAATCTTTGAAATAGCTGTACGCTGAATACCAAAACAAAAAAAAGCACCGTAGAAATCGCTGTACGCTGAATACGAGAAGGAAGATACCATTGAAATCGCTGTACGCTGAATACGAAAAAAGGAGAATTCATTGAAATCGCTGCACGCTGAATAGGAAAAAAATGGTTGAAATAGAGTACGTTGAATAGGAAAAAAAAGAGAAATCGTTGAAGGAGCTATAAGTTGAATAAGAAAAAAAGAGAAATCACTGAAATCGCTTTACACTGAATACGAAAAAAAGTAGTTGAATTAGCGGTACGCAGAATACGAAAAAAAGGGAGATCGTTGAAATAGCTGTACGTTGAATACGAAAAAAAGAGAAATCGTTATACACTGAATACGAAAAAAAAAAATAGTAGAATTAGCTGTACGCAGAATCCGAAAAAAAAGAGAGAAATCGTTGAAATAGCTTTACACTGAATACCAAAACAAAAAAAAAAAAAAAACACCGTAGCAATCGCTATATGCTGAATAAGAAAAAAAGAAAAACCGTTGAAATCGCCATACGTTGAATAAGAAAAAAAGAGAAATTGTTGTTGAAATCGCTCTACGCTGAATACAAAAAAAGAGAAATCGTTGACATCGCTGTACGCAGAATACGGAAAAAAGAGAAATCGTTGAAATCGCTGTACGCTGTATACGAAAAAATCGTTGAAATGTGTTACGCTGAATATGAAAAAAAGTCGTTGAAATCACTGTACGCTGAATACGAAAAAAAGAGAAATCGTTGAAATCGCTGTAGGCTGAATACGAAAAAAATCGTTGAAATCGCTTTACGTTGAATACGAAAGAAAATCGTTGAAATAGCTGTACGCTGAATACGAAAAAAATATCGTTGAAATCACTGTAAGCTGAATACGAAAAAAAGAGAAATCGTTTTAATCGCTATGCTTTGAATACGAAAAAAAGAAATGGTTGAAATGGCTATCCGCTGAATATGAAAGAAAATCGTTGAAATATCTGTACGCTGAATACGAAAAAAATCATTGAAATCGCTGTACGCTGAAAAAAAACGTTAAATTCGCTGTACGCCGAAAACAAAAAAAAGAGAAATCATTGAAATCGTTGTACGTTGAATACGAAAAAGAGAGAAATCGTTGAAATCGCTGTGTCCGCGGGTAAGTGACGCTAGCCCGAGAGTGCAGTGTTAGGCTATGTACTAGGGCTATAGGTTGACGCGTTAAAGTAATTTAATCAAGTAATTGTCTTGGAAGAGGGCAATTCAATGCAGATATTGCAAATCTCATATTATGTGGGGTTGGAGCAGTGCCAATCCGATATTGTAAGAAAGTAATGCAATCTGACATAACTGGGTTACAAAATCATATTAACAATGTGTGAAAGAACAACCTTCCTGATTCGTTTCCTTTATATCGTCGGTTTAGAAGCAAAACACATTAAGTCAAAAATATAACTTCTGAGAAAAAGGCGTATATAATGTGCACAATGAAGTCTATGTGTATAAACTTAGAATTGAACAATCATATACACATAAAGAGAACAACTTACTAAAAATAATACTTTGAGGATTCAGTTTTTCCAAGAACATACAAATGCCGTTTCTCAAAATTAATTAAGCATTGCGTGAAGATTATTTTCATCAATGGAGCAAATTGAAAAGTAAAGGTTTGGGAGTTGTTTTCTATTCTCACTGGAAGAAAGGTAATTCGTGGATCTCAACCAAAAAGGGACTTTCGAGCAGTCAGTGGACGCAAGCCATTAAGATGAACTGTAATACAATAACTGTACCTACTCTCCCTGGTAGAACTCTTGACTCAACCCGTTGCAGAAGATGCGACGAGCAAGAAACGCTTCCTCACGTCTTGGGTTTCTGCCATCATGGAGAATTGCTCCGAATCAACAGACATAATACGGTTCGTTCTCTCATCGCAGCTTCAATCTGTCAGAATGCTTCCTATGAGGTTTATGAGGAGGTTGGTTGCGTTTCTTCTGATGGCTCTACTAGACGGGCTGATATCATCATAATTGATCGGCAGAAGGATAAGGGTGTCATTCTGGATCCCACAATCCGTTTTGAGATGCATGAGCAACAGCCACAAGAGGTGTGTCGTGAAAAACAAGTCATATATGAGCCTTGTCAGCATTTTGGAGCACAATACCACATCACACATTGGACAGTTTTTGGGCTCATGTTCGGTGCCCGTGGCACGATCCCACGTGAAACTTTAAATCAACTTAAACAATATAAAATTTCTGAAGCAACGATTGATGCCATAGGATCTCACGTGTTAAAATCATCCTTAGCTATAATTAGTAATCGTTTGTACCCAACAAAATTTTTATTGTAAATGATTTCCTACGTTTTCTTATCTTAATGTTTTTTCTTTTTCTTTCCAAGTGTCACAAAATTGTTTTGTTTACTTATTATTCTTTATGAATTTATTAGTAGGCCGATCTATCGAACCCTTATTTAGGACGGCTTTTGTTCCTACAAATTATCTATCTTTTTACTTAAATTGTTTTGCTTGTAAACCGACATTATCAAAGATTTATCCTAAATTACCCTATATTAAAAGAAATACATGAATATTAAAACAAGATAAATATTTCATCTTAGTTTCACACTTATCGGTATTTGCATGATGTCAAATTACAAAATACTTTCAATGAATTGAGGCAACATAGCCTTATTGATCCTAAATCTTTAGGTTTAAACCCTGATATAAGTGTTTTAGATTATTGGAAAATGTTATTTTTCTCTGAAAAATGCTGCAGACCATCTGAAGACTATTTTCTGTCTGCCATCGTCAGGTGAAGAATACAATGCGTGCAGTTCTGTGTTGTGTAACTTTCTCCATTTTCCTATAACTTCATTCCTTTTTTGCCCCAAATATTTTCCTAAGAACCTTGTTCTCAAACACCCTTAATCTCTATTCCTCTCTCAAAGTGAGAGTCCAAGTTTCACAACCATACAGAACAACCGGTAATATAACTTTTATAAATTCTAACTTTCTGATTTTTTGACAGCAGACTAGATGACAAAAGCTTTTCAACCGAATAATAACAGGCATTTCCCATATTTATTCAGCGTTTAATTTCCTACCGAGTATCATTTATATTTGTTAGTGTTGCTCCAAGACATTTGAATTTTTCCACCTCCAATTTTTATATATCCATTTCGTACATAATCATATACTTTTTTTTTCTGGAGTTACTTCCAAACCTATCTCTTTACTTTCTCAAGTAAAATTTCCGTGTTTTCCCTAATAGTTTCTGGATTTTATCCTAACATATTCACGTCATCCGCATAGACAAGAAACTGATGTATCCCGTTCAATTCCAAACCCTCTCTGTTATCCTGAGCTTTTCTAATGGCATATTCTAGAGCGAAGTTAAAAAGTAAAGGTGACAGTGCTTTAGCCCGCAGTGAATTGGAAAAGCATTGGACAGAAGCTGGCCTATACGGACTCTGCCGTAAGTTTCACTGAGGCACATTTTAATTAATCGAACTAGTTTCTTGGGAATACCAAATTCAATAAGAATATCATATAAAACTTCTCTCTTAACCTAGTCATATTTAATATTAATTTAATATTATTAAAATAAATGAAAATTAATGTCTATGGGCCATATTCATAGACATTCTTAGTGCGGACTTCCGGTGTATGATCAGCGAACTAACGTTTTTCGTATTCATAAACCAGTGTTAGCGATATGATATGATATGATATGAATCCTGTACAAGTAACCAGTCGATAGCCGGGGCTAGTTTAGCACGTTCGTAGCGCTGGCTAGCGAAATTTCTATGCATAGCAACCTTAGTAACTAATGAATAAAACTTGATGAAATTTGGTACTGTTATTTAAATGTATAGACACAACAAACCCGCCGAATTTGAAATAAATTAATCAAAAACATTAAAACCATCAAAACTCAGTCCCAGTGTCCCTCAAACCTCCGTATTACTGCAGAACCTCTGAACAAAAACTCCAGTTTTATTTTGACTGCATGAAATCATGTAAAATAGCGCAAGATTTTAACGTTGAGGCTGATAAATAGAAAACAGATTTTTGAATAGATATGTGTCATCCTAATATCGCATTGGCGCACAATTACACAAATAATCGATTCGTGGTGCGAGCAGCTGCAGTGCCGTGATAACTCGAGACTGCAGCACTGCAGCGGAATAAAGCCAGTCCTGTGCAGTCATTGACCCTTCGCCACGTTGCGAAGTTGTAAGAAATGTCGACACAAATGTATTTTCCACCCGAGAGTGCACGTCATTGCACTACGTCAATGTAAAACAGCATTACACGGGTTTAAATGTAAACTAGTGGCTTGTGCAGCAAATGCTGCTGCAAACTAAGTTCGTGAGACGTTCAAATAAAATTTTTTCAGATTTATTTTCAGTGAAGAATACTTGACATTTTGAAAGTTATTTGCTTCCATAATAGTGAAACATTCTCCCTCTGAATGTTTCTTTTTATACCAAATACTTTTTCTTGGACTTATCCATCTCCAGTTCTTGAGTAACAATGTCAGGACGATCAGCGAGTTTTTCATGTGGGAGTAATGAAGTAGCTGTTTCAGGTCATTGCGGATTGTAGGTGAAACTTAAGAAAATGTGAGGTTTGTCATGCTTTGAACAAAAGACTTAGCATCTTGGTATAGCTGCTGCATGTTTCGTGAACTACCCTGAAATGTAGAGGGCAGAATCACTTTTTCCCACTAAGATATCTTGCTGAGGTGATCAAGAGAATATAAAATCTTGTAGGCCTCTTATTTTAGCAGTAAGTAATACCTTTTGGTCTTTTCTTAGGAATTGTAATTTTTGCGCTTCCTCCAGACAATACTGATCTACCAAATACTGCTGGATTAATTTGTGTAACAATGAATGTTATCCCGTATATTTTCTGTAATATAGGCTGTTGTGAGGAATCTATTGCTGAGATGCAGAAAATGAGGCGAATGATATGTCAGAGTTGTAGAATCTTATATTCGCCCTAAATAAAATTGTCCATCGTAAATCGTTAGCAGTGTCAGTGTTTCAGTCGTTGCTGGTTGCAGGATATAAACTTACTCATCACGGTAGCAAGAAGTGAAATGGCATTCTATTTTCCCTACAACAAAATATGCTTGGCAGCGATCACAAATCTAATCTATTAAACCAAAGAAATATTAAATTAATTTTTATGCAGTTTAAAGATGCAGCTAAAATAGGAAGCATGACTCAGTTACTACCAAGGAAAATTAGAGAATCAGAATCATAATTATACATATCTATACCACACAGCCATTGAATACTGTATATGAAAAAACCCACACTACTTGATTAATAACTATAAAAGTTTTTCATTTTTAATAACAATATAGTTACCTTACATAAGTTTTATAGTTTTCAGTAACATATATAGCCGTTACTCTTTAAATTATAAAAATGAAGATCTAATATAAAATATTCTCCCTGCGTCTACTTACTTAAAGCCCCAAAAGGATTCACTTTCATATTATCAGTATATCATTATGTGTTGCATTAACTATAATAATATTTCATTTTGATGGTAATAATGTCATAAAACATTCTTAAGTTTTGTAGTTCTTAATATCCAATACATAGCTGTACTCAGAAAACTACAGACCAGAGAATCAGACCTGTAAATTATTTTTTTATAGGTTATCAAAAAATTACACAAATGAAGATAGACATATTGAATTATGATGTGAAATAATCTGAGCCATCTGAACTCTATGTCAGCAATCCTGTAGGTCATGGCCTCCGTGTAATAGTCTATTGTTTGTTGTAGTGTGTGTTTTGTTTTATTCTGATATGCAATTAATTAGTTCTCAAAACTGACGAAAGACGGATTTTGGAAAATAGGAAAATGATGTAGTGAAATTGAAATTTCACTGAAAACTACTATTTTTCTGAAAAACTTTGGGTTCCAAGCTTCAAAATGAGGGGTCATTTATTAAAATCCGTTCAGCCGTTTTCCCGTAATTTCCATTACCAGTTCAAATTATATATACAGATATATCAGCTCCCTGTGCCTGATTGTTATACTACAATTGAAATTTTCTTCCTACATTCAATTTACCTTCCCAGTCACCATCCTGTAATTCTCTCGCTTCCATTACGCCAATAAACACTCTTTAATCAAAGCTTGATTAACTTTGTGGTTCCGATAGCTTAAATAATTTTACTTACAAGTTTTTATTTCCTTCATAACTTATGTTTAATACAAATTTATATTTGAACTAACGTTTTCACTGATGTGATTATTATTAGGTCCTAACAGAGACGTACGCAAAGAGTGGAGGGGGTTCGAACCCCCTTTAAACTAAAAAAAGACATATTTAGATCTGAGTATTTTTAATCCATAATCGTATTCTTTCTAATTTTTCACGTCAGAGTAACAAAAACTACATCGACATAAGGTATAGTCCTCCTACCCCTCCTTCAATATAATCCCTGTGCTTGATGCTTCGCCACATTCGAATTATAACAATGCTATATTTATTATACCGCCTAGTACCGACCTTGTAATAAAATGAATCTGACACAATATGAAATTTAACTCGTTGAACATACTGAAAAGTTTGTTTTGACAGTTCTGCAGTGCAGACGTTAAATATTGTGCATTGTCGATTTTAAAATCATTTTCAGAGCGGTATTCATCCGTTCCTTAGTTATTATGAAAAGTTCGTTTAACATTTTGTGCATTTGACAGTTCATATCTTTAATACAGTATAAACTTCTTATGTAAGTATAATAATGACACAAGTATTTTTATTATACAAAATTAAACAGAAGTTAAAATTTGTTAACAATTGACTATGAAAAAATCACGTTACAGAGATTTTACAAAGATATTCATGAATATGTTCTATTAGAATAGTACAGTATTAATAAATAATACCAACATAATATTAATAATAATAATAATAATAATAATAACAATAATAATAACAACAAAGCACAAAATTTAGAATACCGATGAAGAAAAATAAAAAAGGTAAACTTTCAAATTCTAAATGAGACAGTACAGTAAGTGAACAGCTTCAAATACTTGGAGTGTAGGCTACTATAAGTAGTAACATGAACTGCTGCCATGAGGTCAAAAGAAGGATAATAATGGCTCATGAAGCTTTTAATAGAAAAAGGAGCATCTTCTGCGGATCCCTGGAAAAATAACTAAGGAACAGACTAGTGAAGTGCTTTACATGGAGATGGCATTGTACGAGGCAGAAACATGGACATTACGACGAAGTGAAGAGAAGTGAATAGAACCATTTCAAATGTGGATATGGAGAAGAATGGAGCGTGTGAAATGGACAAACAGTATAAGAAATGAAGTTATATTGGAAAGAGTGGGTGAAGAAAGAATGATACTGAAACTGATCAGGAAGAAAAAAAGGAATTGGTTGGGTCACTGGCTGAGAACAAACTGTCTGCTAAAGGATGTACTGGAAGGAATAGTGAACGGGAGAAGAGTTCGGGGCAGAAGAAGATATCAGATGATAGACGACATTAAGATATGTGGATCATATGTGGAGACTAAGAGTAAGGAAGAAAATAGGAACGATTGGAGAAAGCTGGGTTTGCAGTGAAAGATCTGCCCTTGGACAGAACAATGAATGAATGAATGAATGAATGAGTCATAGTTTGATGGCATTGTGGTTCTGATAACTTAAATAATCTTTCTTACAAGTTTTTATTTCCGTGAATAACTCCTGTTTAATACAATTTTATATCATTTGAACTAACGTCTTCACTTATGTCGGGCATCATCAGGTCCTAACACGGCCGTACGTAAGAGGGGGTTACGGGATTTTACCCCCCCCTTTGAACTTAAAAAATGGCATATTTAGATTTGAGTATTATTTGTATCCATAATCGTTTTCATTTGTCTAATTTTTCACTGCCAGAGTAACAAAATCTACATCGACATAAGACATAGCCCTCCTAACCCTTGTTCAATATAATCCCTGTGTTTGATGCCGCGGCACGTACGAATTATAATCATGCTATCTTTATTACAAAGAGACCTACAGCCTAATAAAATAAAGCCAACACAATATGAAATCTAACTTCTTGTGAAACATATTGAAAAGCTTGTTTTGTCAGTTTTACAGTGCAGATGTTAAATATTGTGCATTGCCGATTTTAAATTAATCTTAAGAGTGGTATTCACCCGTTCGTTAGTTAGAGTTCTGACTTTATTGTGAAACGTTCGTTTAACGTTATGTGCATTTGACAGTTCATATCTTTAATTTAAACTTTTTATGTAAGTGTAATAATAACACAAGTATTTTTTATTATACAAAATTAGACAGAAGTTGAAATTTGTTAAAAATTGGATAAATGTGAAAAAATTACGATTCAAAGATTTTATAAGGATATTCAAGAATATGTTCTATTAAAACAGTACAATATTAATAAACAAATACCTTACTTACTTATAGCTTTTAAAGAACCCGGAGGTTCATTGCCGCCTTCGCATAAGCCCGCCATCGATCCCTATCCTGAGCAAGATTAATCCAGTCTCTACCATCATATCCCACCTCCCTCAAATTCATCCCATCTACGTCTCGGCCTCCCCAAAGGTCTTATTCCTTCCGGTTTACCAACAAACACACTATATGCATTTCTGGATTCAGCCATAAGTGCTACATAATAAAAATAAATAATACTGTACATAATAATAATAATAATAATAATAATAATAATAATAATAAATACATAACATTTAAAATAGCGATAATGTAAATTATAAACAATTTTCATAATGACCATTATAAACATCTGTTGGTGACAAATCGTTGCCTTGGAATAAAATAGTCACAACTCAAAAATCACCATTTTTTTATTTTCCCATAATTTTAATTTTATGTGGAAAACCGTCACAAATTAAATTCTTTTACTTTCTGAAAAAATAAAATAATTACACTCTAATAAAATGAAAGCTTCGCCTATAATTCACCTAAAATGATCTCCCAATTACTGAGGAAAGACCGTCATATTACGAGTAGAAAAGGGTCTAATAAAAGAGATTTATTATTATCATAATATTCAGAGATTAAAGTCTAACGTAGCACATAGTATCTTCATTTTCCACATAAAACAGTTTTGTTGTAGGTTAATTTTCGGATTCATATCAGGGTTTATGTAACGCCTAATTTTTTTAATGTTTCTCCTGAAAAGAATTTTAATAATTTGTTACTAGATGTGATTTTAGTCAGTTTGTAAAATATTTTTGGTCCAGGGAAAATATACATCTTTTTATGACTATACAACAATGGCTGACTTAATGGCTTATGCAACGAGAACCGGGTACTAGGAAACTTCCGAAATTAGTAATAAGTATACATATTTTTACTTCAATTTCAATCTCATATCCCAAAGAAAACACCACACCATCAGTTCATTATTAAGCTTGCATATTCTGCCCTCCCAAGCCAAAAGGGCGTATCTCAATGATTTTCTAAAAATCAGTTTTTGAAATAATTGGATAGTTCAGATGCTAATATATCTATTTCCTAAAGGAAATGGCCGTTTCTCAATAAATTGTGCCTTTAAGATGTGATTTAATGAAAGCCGTATCTCAAAATTAATATGAATTCCTAAGCGAATTTGGCGGAAGTTCATTTTTCTAAGCAAAAAGGCCGTTTCTCAGGCATACGTTCTTTTCGCTTAGTATTTCCTATTTGCCATTCTAGTCAAATTAGACGTAACTGCATTAGTAACAAATCCTTCAGCATGTAATCGCCACTACCCGAATACTCATTTCTCATAGTTTAAACATAGTTCTTATAATTAATTCATTGTTGATCATGAAAATTAATATGCAAGGTGTGTTCCAATTAATTTTTCTAGCTTATTATTGAAAACATGTCAATTTTCATTTTCCTGTTTGTTGTTATGTAGCCAAAACACAGAATATTGATTCTACTCAACCTTATTTTAGAAACACCATTATAATCACCATGTAAGTAAAATAATTTATATTTTTATCACTATTGGACTGATAGTTCATATGCACATATGTTTTAGAGACAACGAAATGGACAATGAAATTATTCGTAGACACATAAATTCATTTAATCCCACCATATCACATTAGTACATTACCGGAGGGAACATGCATCTAATCGTCTTTATTTACCAAGTGATATAACGCTGACTGCCATGCACCATGATTTTTTTACTCAGAATGTTAATTAAAAATGTTCATATGAAAAGTACAGAACGGTAGTCAGTGAAATGGACATATCATTTGATAAACTGTGAAATCTTCAATGCCACACAAAGGAAAATTTGGACACTAATTTTTAAACTTGTAAAATGTGGAAAACATATTGAGAGAGCATCAAAATCTCGGGCCAAATATAGAGAAGATACTGAAAAAATTGAAGAGGTTAACAAAATAATTTATTATGCAGATCTTCAAAGAGTTATCTTGTTGCCAAGACTAGACACATTTAAGGTAGCTATATTCACAAGTGTTTGACTGTCTACATGAGAGCTTCGTTCCTGTTGGGGGTGGGGAACAAAACAAAAAATGTGCAAGCCGTTTGCAGCTGTCCGGCACGAGGCTCTCTTTAAAAGGAGCAAAGAAGAAATAGTAAGCACTTTCTACAATTTTTTCAAGTACAAGAGAGATTGTTCAAAATTACTCTATGGTTGGACAACTGCACGGTCCAGAACAAAAATTGGACATTCTTTTCATTTTTGATTTACATTGTTAATTCAAATGAAGTAAGTACTAATGAAATTGTGATAAGTTATTTTGAACCAGGCCATTCGTTAATGGCTTCTGATCCTTTCATCACAAAGTAGAACAGTCAGTGAAAAGACGTGGATATAAAGTATATGATTTTGCAGACTTTGTAGATGCAGTAAAATCGGCATCTTACCAGACTAAGATACTGCCAGTGGAGCTTCAGTATTTTTTCATTTGGTCTGGCTACTCATCACAATATAAATTTAACCTGATTAGTTTATTGATTACTTTTGTAAGGCTAAAGATACAATCAATATAAATCCCAACTTATCATGTCACACTCAGTCTCTTTCTTTGGAATATCATTTTTTTTTATGAATGATGTGTTTCATCCACTTAATACAGTATAATATTATACTACTATGCAATTTAAGTGAATATTCCTTCTTAACTCTCTATTATGTTATTAAGATTTAAAACACAAGTACAATATTAAGAAATCAGTGTTAGTACTTCTGTTTTACAGACAATATAGATAACATTAAACAGAAAGAAGCCATATAAAAATAACGACATAAAATTTCACGTTTTGTTTGAAGTTTGTGCACCACTGTTTTCTTAATCCAACAGGTTGCTTATTCATATACACAACCCTTCCTCTTTCCATACTTAGCGCTTGCTGCCCGCGCACGACATCAAGGTCAGAAAAATGCGCTCGCTTTGACATCACTGGGCTATGCTTTACAGAATTGCCCAGTGTTATTCATATTGTAAATTTGTGTACATCACACTGTTTAACATGAATATTGGAATAAGCTTACTCCCGTCTTTCTGTATTTCGACGGCTTAGTGTCAAAGGACACTAAGTCCAAAAATCGACTTTTTGAGTTATTTATAGTATCATATTGTACAAAGTAGCCTTTATATAGTGTGAAAGTAATATGTCTCTACAAATAATAGTTTTATTAATTTTTTTTTGAGATAGTGTTGTGTTAATTTAGACAGATGCTGAGTGTCAAACAACACTATCTAGACTTAGTTTTCTTTGACAGTAACAAAATATAGACTAGAAGAACACTAAGTCGAGATAGTGTTCTTTGTCACTAAATTATTTAACATTTCTAAGATTTTATTGTTGACACTGCCTCAGAACATACAACGAAGAATGTAATACAGTCACCATACTGTTCATTGTTAGAGAATTTATAATTTTTTAATTAATAGAACAAGAATTCTTAAATCAATCCAGTTTGTAAGAAGTTTACAGTTTGTAAGAGACGCAGCACAGGATTGCTCTGATAATTTGATACTTTTTTATTAGAGCTAAGAAATACTCAGATCGAATATTAGGGGCAGGTTAATGGTGAAGTTGGCTTTAGCGACATATAAAATTTCGCAAGGAATGAGTGATGAAGCTAATAAGAGCATAGCTGTTAGTAGTCCATGTCCAACGCTGGATAACAGGAAAGCCCACAAGTCCTTAAATAGTGGAAAGAAATTGCTGGTAAAAAAAGTTCTAGACAAAGATTGTACAAAATGTCTTCTTAAATGCAACCTCTCATTTAGTGCTAAAGACAAACATGAAATTCATAAACAATATTGGAATATTGAGAATAACGATTTGAAGCGGCAATTTTTTTATGGGCCTTACAGAAGTGAAGGAAATCCAAATCCAAAAAGGATGAATCTAGAAGGCGAAACACCAGTTCTTGCCTGGTGAAAAATAAAGAAAACATATGGATATGCAGGGGTTTTTTTTCTCGCCATCTTTGACATATCCAACACAATAATAGAATATATTTTGAAAAAAGTGACAATAACACAGTGAAAACTGATCGAAGAGGAAAGCATGAACACGGAGTAAAGAAATCTGAAAATACTTGTGAATGTATAGTGAACCACACTGCATCATTTTCAAGAGTACTGTCCAACAAGAGTACAAGAAACGAACTGCAAGAGAATATCTGTCTTGTGATTTAAATTTACAAAAATATGTATGAATTGTATAAAGAAAAATTCAGATTTTGAACCGATTTCTATATCTGGACTGTATACCTTAATCAAGGTAACAGGGCTGATGAATCGGTATTAAATTATAAAACATAGGCAGCCCAATAAGTCTAAGGTTGCAGTGCGTCCGGAGCAATGACGGGCCTAAATGTTGGGGGGGGGGGGACACAGGAATGCTAATGTTAAAGCAGAAAAACCTTTCATATTATCGTCATATTTTCAAAAATAATTTTAATATACCTTTTCATAATTCCAGAAAGGATCAATGAAAGTAAGAAGATAGAGACGGAGGAAGTTCATCAGTCCCACATTGAAAGAAGGAAGCAGCTCGTCAAGTAAAAAAAAGATTACAAAATTTAGAGCATCAGTAAATGATCTTTACTTTTTTTTAATTTGATTTGAACCTGTGCGCAATGGTCCAGATGTTAAAATGGAATGAGTGTTTTATAAACGTGGATTACCTGTACATAATTTGACCAAGTATGGATGTAGCCAACAGAACAGCAGGAAATTTTTTATGGAACGAGAAAATTGCAGAAAGGGGAGCTGCAGAGGTACCATCATGTCTCTTTGCTCAAATGAAAAAACTGCATAATGGTAAAAGGTTCTGCTTCATGTCCGATACCTGTGGAGGACTGTGCTTATATCAACCATGCTCCTCTACGCTGTGAATGTTTTGGACGTATCTCAAATTGTACTTTATTTTTAACTAAGAAATTCACAAATGGACACAGTCCACACGCACATTGAAAAAAAAACAGCAAAATATACAGAAATATTTGATCCATCAGAGTGGTATACTATAGTTAGAGCTGTATCAAAAATAGAAGTGGAACAGAGTAATGTAATGATGTAAGAGAAATTCAGAAGACATTAATAAAGAACAAGAAAGTTGACACTAATGGAAACATTGTAGATGGCTGGATATAGTGTGGTTCCAGTATCGGAAAAGTGACAGTGAACACGTATTTTTTTTAAATACAATTATGATGAAGAATTCCATAAATTCAAGGTACAGAGGAAGATTACACGTGGATTTAGGCTGGATAATCTTCAACTTAAACCAAAGGATCATGGTGCACTGAAAATATACAAGATTAGAAAATGAATAATGTATTGCAACTGTGTAAACAGAACATTATACCAGGAAATTACCATTTCCTTTACAACAGTTTAAAAATGAACAGGAAATCGTAGAAGAAGATACTCAAAATGAAGAGCAATAAGTGATTATAAAATCAAGAAGAAATTTTAAATTTTTATATGAGAGGTATGGATATTGATACTATTCAAAACAAATACTGAATAAAATCAAATATAATCCTATTCAGATTATAATTTTATTCAATGTCATTTAGGGTATAAATTCTGAGTTAAGTGTGTATTTTCGTTTTATTACGTGCAGACAGACTTTTAAATCAACTGAATTTGTAGGCTTTGCTATTTTTAAAAATAAATTGATAATTAGTTAAATAACTTTTTCATCGAAACTCCTCATCAGCTGTGGTAAATTAAAGTAGTGTAACATTAGCAACTATTTAAAAACACTGTTGTTCTAAAATGCAATGTAAATTGAAGATAACTTTTACTCTTTTATTATTTTATAAATGCACTGTTAAAATTATTATTTCAGATAATAGTATAAATTAATCTAATAATGATAACATTATGCTTTTATGCTTTATAAATAATATTAACTAGCACTGTTATAATAATGCAGATATGTTTTGAGTTTAGATAATATTCCTTTATGAAGAAGAAGAAATATGATAATTGCAGCTCTCCACAATAAGTTAAATTTATTAATTTGCATTGTCAAATAGATCTATAATTTTTTACTAGAGTGTTTGAATTCAATATTTTGGCATTTATTTTTAACACTATCTACTAAATTGAATGCTTCGTGTCAGTAACAAAGAACACTATCTCCAAAATATGTTAATCTTTAAGTCAATATTAAATATTTCTAGAAAATATGTATTGTATTGTCTTTAAGGTTATATCCTATATATATATGGTTTAAATTTTATCAACATATCTCTTAAATTAAAGCAGTAACATAAGAAAATATACACAATTGAACTGTTTTTTGCCTCTCCTGTAAAGTTGTGATTTTGGAGTTAGTGTTCTTTGACATTATTGTTGTACACACCAGGTCGAATTATGTTTCTAATTGTTTCAATACATACTATGAAAGGTATTAAAATTGGTGAAGTTCCTATGTTTTGTCATCAGAAGGAATTGCTAAATTACTATAATTTGGTTTAAGAGACCATTACTTGCTTTCAGTCCTCTGATGATTCGCGTAGAAAAAACATAGCTAAGCAGACAGAACAGGCGCTACTAAGAGCGAACAGCCCGTCTCAATAAAATCGTAATGAAACAGAAGCGCTACGCATTCTCATACGCACTGAGTACTTATTCTTCTCGAAATTATTTCATGGAGCGAGTCTTGATGGAAGTCCACTGGTAAGTAGGCAACAGTTTCGCACGACTGTCCACAAGTAGCATATTACAGGGGCACTTGTTTACTGCACATGCACAGTGTGTGGTAAGCGAAACTAGAACAATAAGGGAGCTCCAATTTTTTTTTTCCGTATCTATACAGTACATACTCGTAGATCTGTGATTAATACTTTTGTACGCGGTCTGTAACAGTTGGTTTTGCCTAAATCCCAAAAGACACAAAACCTATACGAAAGAACATAGTGTTCTATCTTCGTTAAAATTGCCCGTTCAAGACGTTATAAAAATGCAATCATTTAACTAGAACAATGGTGGGCATTCCTGCGGTCGCAGTGACGTCAGACCTCAGCGAAGCATCAAACTTATCCCCTACCTTCCCCTTCCCCACTCCATGAAAATACTGCGCGTGTACGTGGCGGATTATACTGGATTGCTGTACTTCGGAGCTCCATTAGTGGTACAATGTCTTTCGCAGAATCATATGAATCGAGAGGATATCACACTTACAAGAAAGGCGGTTCTTTCATTTCTCATGTTTAAAATTAGTTACAAGTATTCAGGACGCGAACTTAAATATGTACATTCTTAAAATAGATCACCTGTTATACGAGTTCAAAGAACACAGATTCAGTGATTTTCAAAGGATGGTGAAAGATTTCAATATTTTTGCCGCTCCTTTTCATGTTTAAATTGAAAATGTTATCCCAGAATTGCAGTTAGAGGTACTGGATTTGCAGAATGATGGCTTCTTGAAAGCAGAATGTGAAGGTCTACTGGGGGCTAAAATTTTTAAAAGATGTCCAGTATTACATATCTACTGCTTAGACAGTTTGCTTAAAAAATAATGAGTACCGTCATTTTCCATAACTGTGGTCCTGGAACATAACTATTGTCCACGATACAACCATTCAAATTTTGTACTCCATAACGTAGTACGTCGTTTGTCTATATTCTTGCTGTACTGTAGTTTGAATTCAAGTCACTGCAGCTATCTACGAACGGTCTATGTTGCTTCTGCAATGATCTTTGAATGGTTGTATCGTGGACCATAGTTGTGTTCCAGAACCATAGTTGTGGGAAATGACGGTATGTATTCATCAACCTACCAGTGCGAACAGCTGTTTTCTAAAATGAAATCCAGCCACAGATCCCGCTTAAGGGGAGTCTGTACTGCCATCCCATCAATGTAAAGCAGAGCAATAATAGATAAAGACCGTAATTTTAGCCTGTTACATACAATAATACTTGAAGAATAACCCCTAAAAATTTCAACTGTGTATCTTATGTAAGTCCTGAGACAAGTGTACCTAAATTAGATGAAATTTACATTGCTGGGATAGGCAGTACAGACTCCCCTTAAGCGATGCTCATCTTCTTGCGCAACTGAAGATAGCATACACAGATATAAATCCCAATTTCGAAGAAAATACTTTGAAAAATGATTAATTAAATATCAAGTGAATGGACTATTCTAATTACATGTGGTAGGTAGGAGTGTAGTGGCGCAACTGTCTGTAAATCCGTCACTGCACTGTAGAGTGCAACCCCTCCCACTGTATGTAGTTGCCATTTAAATCCTGTCTTGTGGGTTGCGTTCATTTTGCCCACCACTGAATTAGAATAATTCTCAAAACAAAAGCCTTATATTTCTGTAGGTAAATAATCTTAAACCCTGAGTTTCCTGCTAGTGCAGTGCGGACCAGAAATACTGCTGGAGTAATAGATCATGCTAATTAAGTTATGTGACCTAATAAAGAAGATGAAAGCCGCAAGGTCTTACCTTGTTGGCGAAACGATTAGTTCACTAGCATTACTTCCATTGGGTATCCCATTCCATTGTCTGGTATTCTGTTGTAACCAGATGTTCGACTGGGTTAGTTGCAGACTCCCACTCCATGGGCTGCATGTCATTCTTGGCGTCGATGCCTTCCAACTGCATGCGCTCCTGATGTTCCTAGAAAATTTCAGAAATGTGGAATAATGAATTTTACAGTTTTAATCGAGTATTAACTCCATATGTAGATGAAATTATTGGGGATCATCAGTGTGGTTTTAGGCGTAATAGATCAACTATTGACCAGATATTTTGCATTCAGCAGATAATAGAGAAAAAATGGGAGTATAAGAGTACAGTGCATCAGTTATTCATAGATTTCAAAAAGGCATATGACTCGGCTAAGAGAGAAGTTTTATATGATATTCTTATTGAATTTGGTATTCCCAAGAAATTAGTTCGATTAATTAAAATGTGTCTCAGTGAAACGTACAGCAGAGTTCGTATAGGTCAGTTTCTGTTAGATGCGTTTCCAAATCACTGTGGGCTAAGCAAGGAGATGCACTATCACCTTTACTTTTTAACTTTGCTCTAGTCTAGAGTATCCCATTAGGAAAGTCCAGGATAACAGAGAGGGTTTGGAATTGAATGGGTTACATCAGCTGCTTGTCTATGCGGATGACGTGAATATATTAGGAGAAAATTCACAAACGATTAGGGAAAACACGGGAATTTTACATGAAGCAAGTAAAGAGATAGGTTTGGAAGTAAATCCCGAAAAGACAAAGTATATGATTATGTCTCGTGACGAGAATATTATACGAAATGGAAATATAAAAACTGGAAATTTATCTTTTGAAGAGGTGGAGAAGTTCAAATATCTTGGAGCCACAGTAACAAATATAAATGATACTCGGGAGGAAATTAAACACAGAATAAATATGGGAAATGCCTGTTATTATTCGGTTGAGAAGCTTTTATCATCCAGTCTGCTGTCAAAAAAACTGAAAGTTAGAATTTATAAAACAGTTATATTACCGGTTGTTCTTTATGGTTGTGAAACTTGGACTCTCACTTTGACAGAGGAACATAGGTTAAGGGTGTTTGAGAATAAGGTGCTTAGGAAAATATTTGGGGCTAAGCGGGATGAAGTTACAGGAGAATGGAGAAAGTTACACAACACAGAACTGCACGCTTTGTATTCTTCACCTGACATAATTAGGAACATTAAATCCAGACGTTTGAGATGAGCAGAGCACGTAGCACGTATGGGCGAATTCAGAAATGCATATAGAGTGTTAATTGGGAGGCCGGAGGGGAAAAAGACCTTTGGGAGGGCCGAGATGTAGATGGTAGAATAATATTAAAATGGATTTGAAGGAGGTAGGATATGATGATAGAGACAGGATTAATCTAGCACAGGATAGGGACCGATGGCGGGCTTATGTGAGGACGGCAATGAAACTGCGGGTTCCTTAAAAGCCATTTGTAAGTATTATTATTATTATTATTATTATTATTATTATTATTATTATTATTATTATTATTATTATATTTTTGTAATTTTTTTCAATTTATTTGGGAAACAATCATGTTACAATAACGATTACAATTATTGCAATCAGGAAACTACAAAAATAGGTGTTAAATACAGAAGACATAAAAATTCATTAAAAGAGCTATTACATCGTCGAACAAAAATGTACGTGTCAAATATTAAAAAAAAAACAGATATATAAATTAAAGAATTTGTCTCTCGTATGAGCAAATGCTCATGGTCGGGAGATCAAAACCGCGCTGTAGATAAGCTGAAAGAAGAAGGCAAAGTAAACAATTAATATAAGCAATAGGCTAAAGTAGCAGAAATTACAAAAACAAGAGTCGACAATTATGATATAAAGGGATCACAATTGAAAAAAATTTATAACCAATATTCACAAGGATATAAGGCTAATACAGGAGTATCTTCTGCGGACCTCTGGAGAAAGAACTAAAGAAGACTCTAGTGAAGTGCTTTATGTGGAAAGTAGCATTGTATGGGGTAGAAACATGGACATTACGACGAAGTGAAGAGAAGCATTTTAAATGTGTATATGGAGAAGAATGCAACGTGTGAAATGGACAGACAGAATAAGGAACGAAGTTGTGTTGAAAAGAGTGGATGAAGAAAGAATGATACTGAAACTGATCAGAAAGAGGAAAAGGAATTGGCTGGGTCATTGGTTGAGAAGAAACTGCCTACTGAAGGATGTACTAGAAGGAATGGTAAACGGGAGAAGAGTTCAAGACAGAAGAAGATATCAGATGATAGACCACATTAAGATATATGGATCATATGCGGAGACAAAGAGGAAGGCAGAAAATAGAAAAGACTGGAGAATGCTGGGTTTGTAGTGAAAGATCTGCCCTTGTGCCGGACACTATAAATGAATGAGACTAATACATAGCAACTAATTATTAAACCCTATATTAATTTCCCTTAATAATTTATTTAATTGTAAGTTTATATTTAATCGTACCCTGCGCATGAGTAGGTAGTTCAATATCTATTCCGAACCATGCCTGAACAAACTTTATAAAGTAAATTACATAATAAAGATATGATCATTTGGTCCAGGCTGCATCCGATTTTGCACAAGAAGAAATTCTTCAACATGTTTGTGAATTCAACTTAACTTAATTATATCTACGATAATTTTAGTCCATGAAGCATACATTTGATGTAAGAATAATTCCTTTAACACGTTTCTAAATCAGCCTTGTATACTATCCATAATAAATCACTCCACACCAATTTCAATAACTGCATTGTGTAACCTAGGAAGTCATTTTTTGTGTTGACCGATTTGTGCATCATTGTTTAAGTTGTAAACAAGAACAAATAAAAATTAACGTGCAACATAAGTATTATTTTAAGAAACACTGGGGGCAAATGTTGGTAAATGATGAACACAGAAATGGCATTTCGGGACACTTTGTTTTCTTAACTACTAGGATAACCTAAAGAATGAAAATGAACAACTTCAGTAGTAGGTCCACAATAAAATACAAATTGTTACTTAATTTGTATTTCATTTTTTGGTCCAGGGAAAATACTCGTCCTTCACAACCCTCGCAAGAATAGGGTTATTATTATTATTATTATTATTATTATTATTATTATTATTATTATATTGAAATTCAGTAAAAATTAGTATTTTATGTGGAACAAATAGAATTTAAGCTTACATTACCGCAGGTCACCCAGATACTATGTTACTAGGTGATAAAATATGTGTACTTTATCCAATAATTAATATAAACCACCTGTGAGGAAATGGATCAAAATCATCTTCAACACTACCCAGCCACTATCAACTTAGCGTCCTTGAGTGAAAAATACTGGAGAGAGAGAGAGAGAGAGAGAGAGAGAGAGAGTTAATGATTTTATTGTCAGAAATTCAGCACTAGCAAACAACAACAACATTATATATTCAACCTGTATATTTGAATAAAACTTTTTAGAAAGGAACTAAGTCAAAATTTGTAACTTTTTTTACTGATGAAATGATTAATACTTTCAAGTTCAAGTTGATATTTATAGTACGGGACCGGTACACTCATATTTAGCCTATTCTTGAAAATAAGTTTCTTTGCGCTCCTGAATAGCAGGAAATTTTGACTTAGTTCCTTTCTAAAAAATGGCTATTCATTAGTAATATTAATGCATTTCTCACCTTCATTAGAACATGAATAAAATTAACACAACGCAAATCAAATAAGTTTCATATGTGGTATGGGAGGGTTTCGAAGGTCCTTTATTGCTAGAATTAGTGTTAGAATTTATTATTATTATTATTATTATTATTATTATTATTATTATTATTATTATTATTATTACACATTGTTCTGTATGGTTGTGAAACTTGGACTCTCACTTTGAGAGAGGAACAGAGATTAAGGGTGTTTGAGAATAAGATTCTTAGGAAAATATTTGGGGCTAAAAGGGATGAGGTTACAGGAGAACGGAGAAAGTTACACAACGCAGAACTGCATGCGCCTGACATAATTAGGAACGTTAAATTCAGACGTTTGAGATGGGCAGGGCATGTAGAAGGTATGGACAAATCCAGAAATACATATATAGTGTTAGCTGGGAGACCGGAGAGAAAAAGACCTTTGAGGCGTTCGAGACGTAGATGGAAATATAATATTAAAATGGATTTGAGGGAGGTGTGATATGATGATAGAGAGTGGATTAATCTTGCACAGGATAAGGGACCGATGGCGGGCTTATGTAAGGGCAGCATAGAACCTGCGGGTTCCTTAAAAGCCATTTGTAGGCCTAAGTAATTATTATTACAAATTTATTGAAGTGGGTGTAAGTGGATTGAAACTATGTTAATAATGCACATACATTGTCAAAACTTGTATTTTCAGTTTAGTTTGAAGTGCACCTTCGCTTTACTCAGTAGCCCTACTATGAACGGTCATAAGATCTTTAAAAGAATAAAAAAAGTAATGCTTACGATGCAAATGTTAATATATTTTAATAATATTTAATAAATAACACACGTAATTATATAAAATATAGAACTGAATTGTTTTGTTTGGTGGAGTGAATATGTTCTTTTTAAAAGGCTACATATTTTTTGTATAATTATTTGGTTTTAGGGCGGGAAGGTGTAGCCTCATTTCTGCATCTTCATTTAGCCTATTTCGGTAATCTGTTTTCATGGATAAATACGCAGAGAACCCAGATATGGAACTGATAATTATTATATATCTTTTAGATCTTTAATTGTATTAATGATATTAATAATAATTATTATTATTTATTGGAAGTTTCCTAGTACCTGGTACTCGTTACATAAGCTGTTAAGTCGGCCATTGTTGTGTAATCATAAAAGATGCATATTTTCCCTGGCCCAAAATTATATTATAAAATGACTAGAATCACATCTAGTAACAAACTGTTAAAATTCTTTTCAGAAAGGAGCCATTGTGTAAACACAAAAATGATCTATCTAACGAGTACCGGGTACTAGGAAACTACCTATTTATTTTCTGTTACGATTATATTATAATAATTTTTATTGGTGATATTACATGTTTTTATTGATTCGTATTTTCGTGAGTTTGTATACATTTTGCAGTATTATCCAAATTTAAAATACTGTTTAAATACTATTTACGATTCACATGTTTCGAAACTTTCACATGTGTAGCATTATATGATTTATTTTATTACTATTAGTAAGGAAGGATGGCCATAAAACAGTGTAATGCATTATAACCATAAAACCTCATTGTCCTCAGTAATTTTTAAACTGCGTCATGCGTTCGTTAGTGTTTTTAAATATGCCTGTCCAATGCAGTCTTAATTATCAGCCCCCTAATATACACATTTATTCCTAGAATAGCCATTGACGCTACGAAACGTAAATGTTTTATTCCCTACTTACTGTTGTAGTTTTCAAGCAGGAATTTTAATATAACTTAGAAAGCTTACCTCAGTGGAAAGAGCTTCATCCTGATTGTCCCATGAGAATCGAACCGAGCTCCTCAATACACATAAAGCGCTATCTTTTCTTGCTTTAAAAGAAATTAAAACTCAAAATGGCGGTCCAATATGTCATTTGCATTGTTGAAGAGGGCTTTGTTAACGCGTTGAGCGATGAACGCGAATTCCATAGAGAATGAAAAACTGGAACTAGCGTCAGGGATTAGAAGCTGTAGGTAAGAAAATTGATGGTACTTGTGTTGAGAACTTTCGACCTGATTTTAAATGTAGTCAACCGGCCGCAATGGAATTTAAATATTGTCGTTTTCGTATTTTATATTTAAACCGTATTTTTGAGTTTTGTAAAGAAACTGATATAACTTACATTTTATGATGCAGTTATGTATTGCACTCATGTTACTTGATTTTTATCATTATAAAATTCACTCTTTGGTTTGGAGTTCTTCTTCCTCTTGTTTTATTAATTCTGCAGGAGAAATTCATTCTATACTATGTTGGCTGCGTTTTCATAATAGGAGATGAACTTCAATGTTGCGACTGTGCAGTTAAGGAAATATAGTTCTTACCACGTGTTCAACTGTGTATTTGGTTTTTAAAAAATTACATTTATTTGCATGTGTCCCCATTTTCTCTTGAACAAGTGAAAGTAGACAGATGAAATTTCACCGCTTTTTATCACACTACGACAGTTTCTGATACTACATTATGTCAATCATGTGGTAATGAACTTACTGATAGAAGACATAGATTAGAAACATTTGTAGGAGTCAAAACATTTTCAAACAATAATACTATAGAAATAGGTTAATTCGACATTCGATCATTGCAATAAATGTCTATTTCCTAGTAATTACTTTCAAAACTAATGTTGGTCACTGTGTAAGCAATTTTAACTTTTTTTTTTGCACTGGGCATGTGATACATGTTTTCTACATAATTTTAACCTTCTGAATACGAATATGACAATAAAAAGCAGTTTTAGGTTACGGTTTTTTAAGAAATTTTTCGAATTTATATCTATTCAAAATACTGCTTTATATATCGTAACGACCGTAAAGTTAAATACTCACTCTTCAAAAGATTACAGCTTTCTTTTTCTGCATTTTCTTTTATACTGGACATCAGGTACATCACGAGCTAAAGTCCAACAATAGTCTGCTAGCATATTGGTACTCCACTGTTCTTGGTATCTTTTTTAAATAGATAAAATTTCTTCATCAAAGCGCTTACAATGCTCATCACTGAATTTGTCACAATTCTCAGGAAAGAAGTCAAGATGGGAGTAAATGAAGTGAATTTTAAGGGATATGTTACAACCCATAGCTTCAAACGCCAACAGTAAATTTTGTACTAGTTCTTAGTTGTACTCACTTCCACGGTGTCCACACCTGTGGAGTAACGGTCAGCGCGTCTGGCCATGAAACCAGGTGGCCTGGGTTCGAATCCCTGTCGGGGCAAGTTACCTGGTTGAGGTTTTTCCGGGGTTTTCCCTCAACTCAATACGAGTAAATGCTGGGTAACTTTCGTTGCTGGACCTCGGACTCATTTCACCGGCATTATCACCTTCATTTCATTCAGAAGCTAAATAACCTAGATGTTGATACAGCGTCGTAAAATAACCCAATAAAATAAAAATAAACTTCCACGGTTACCCAGAAAATTTAATACAGCCTCTTGAATGCGGCTCTCTCTTTTCCTTCCAACAAAGATTCGAAGTGATTGTCCTTCATTATTACTGTAATTTGTGGTCCGTTGAAAACTTTCTCTTTTATTTTTGAGTCACTAAATGCATCAGTTTCATGAGTCATCCCTTTAACAATATTCTTCATTAACCCTAACTTAATGTGTAAACGGGATGAAATTACTTTACTTTGAGGTACAATGAGTTGATGTATAATATTTTTCTTCCCTGGCTCTAGTAATTGTGTTGGCCATACTTTTATTTTATAATGCTCATTTCGAGCATATCCCATTCGCACAGAAAGATTTTGTGTAGCCATAATTGCATTCTAAGAAACAATGCTACAACCTTCAAATCCGCACATTTAAACATTCATACTTTGAATGTTATCATTAAAACACTTTTTAAAGCAATACACGTCTTATACAGAATACTAACATCAAGGAAATCTCCTGGTAATCTGAAGTGATTTCATGTGGCGAACCTGAATCTCCCCCTCCAAATGGAAACGAAAAGGGCATTAAAACAATTTCTACTTCTATAAATGGTTTTTACAGAGTAGTATATTGAAAAATATAAACTACAGTAATGTCATCAAAGCTCAGAGTGAAATAAATACACATCTCAAGTAAAATCATGTCAACTCAAGCGAATTCATATCGCGAACCTGTTTCCACCTCCTCCAAATAGATTCGTGAAAGGGCAGTAAAATAATTTACATTTCCACAAGTGTTTCTAACACATTGTTTTCCACATAATAGGCCATCACAAATAGTTTCACAAGAAATATGGTGATTTTTTAAATAAAATACATAGAAAATTATATTGTTCACCTCGAAAACCCAAACTGATGGAACATTTTTCTTGTTATTTTTTTTTTAATTCAGGAGGTCGAAATTAGTAACAATTTGTTAGTGTTATGTCTGGCGCAAAATGACTGTTGACCACTGTAATGAACATTGCATTGCAATTATTTTCGAATCTTACGTTTTCGGAAAATTAAAAAATTTCAACGAAAATATTGTGATTCTGGAATCCTAGAGTATGTTGATGAAATGTCATTATTTTTTTCTTTTAGCTATAAAACGTGAGATCGTAACAGGCCATTTGGCCTAATACTTGAAGGGAAGAAGAAGAAGAAGAAGAAGAAGAAGAAGAAGAAGAAGAAGAAGAAGAAGAAGAAGAAGCTATAAAACGTTGTCCTTCAATAGAGCAATTAATTTTATTTTATAACAAAACAAAATAATGTAATTTTTATGTCTTTATGTTGTACCATCTGAAAGCACCTTCTTGATTCTATTTTTCATTAAACTTGTTAGACTTTTCAGAAATCTCAACTCAACTATAGACAAACAAAATGAATAAATTGCCTTTAGGTATATGTACACCTTTACATATAAACAATTTTGTTTTGCATAATATTGCCCTATAAAATTTGTAAACAATTGAGTATAGTGCCGGAAAGAGAATGAACTGAACAGATCCCTTGCAATTGTTTCTAAATTGTTTCTAAAAATTATTTTGTTTTTAAATTTGACTTAAAACTGATACATATCTCATGCAGTTTTCAAGATAGAGCCACAGTTTTTTTTTTCACTATTTTATAGCTAAAACTATTGTTTAATGCCTGACATAGAGCTATTTTTTATTTTCATTTACATTAATTAAATATTACCATATATGTAACATATGACAGTGTTTTATGTTCCATAATTATGTAAAAAAAATCCAAAGATATTAACTATATTATTGTAATTTTATTCATTGTCTGGCACTAAAGAAGCTTCAAAATGATACCAATATCTTCTTGGTATCATCATTAGGGAGCGGATTTTTATGTGCTAAAAAATTTAAATATATTTATTTTTATGTGCTAAAAAGTACGAAAATATTTGCTAAAAATTAAAAAATATTTTTTTTTTAATATGACAAAAATACCTTACTTAGCTTGGAAAAAAAAAATGTTACTAGATACTCACCAACCACACTTGAGTGCTAGTAGTTGGCCGAGAATTGCAGTGAACAACAAAGGTCATCTCCAAATTCTCCATCACAAATGCTTGCCGATTATCTCTGAACAACGACTTATACTGTGAAAACGATCTTTCCACATCACAGGACGTCAGACGTGCATATTTAAAGAGAGGAATGTCACAAACACATACACCGTCAGCTTCATCTATAGGCACACCCTCCAATACTTGAGCAACTTTATACATTTTTTTTATATCTACTGTTTTTCCCAAACACATTCTGGAATTTGTCCCTTAGTACTTGTACTTCTGAACCTGGTAGCGAGTCTAGTTTAATTTTCACGGCACGCACCTCCCTGTTTCAGACAACAGGTTTTTGGATGTTTCGAGTTTTTTTTGTGGTGTCACACAAAAAGCTTAGATTTGCTAATATGAAAGCCAAATCGTTTTTTAAACAACCATCTTTCAGTATATCTTGAAGGATATCGATTGACGAAGCCGATATCAGGGAATCACAACAAGACGTATTGCCGAACGAGAGGCGAGAGATTTGTCTAAATTAGCCGGCCTGGGTGGCGCAAGCACTAGAGGCACGGACTGTCTCTACCGCTTGCTCCGAAGGGCTGTGGGTTCGAGTCCCGCCTCGGGCATGGGTGTTGTGTTTGTATTAATATAAGTAAAACAAAGGAAAACAAATTAAAAACAGAAAACAAAAGAGATAACTTTGGTAAACGGCCTCTGGCCGGTCTAAATTAAAAAAAAAAATAAAATATTCATACCCGAGCTCTTATCTGTTGTGTTTCACAAGCAAAGCGTTGAATGAAATCATCTTCAGCAACAATAAACATTCCTAATTATGTGTTGCAAGATCTCTCCTCCTTATCTATGTTAATTTATTCTCCTAATAATAACATTGATATGCTGCCTAGCAGTTCTCAGAACTTGAGGCGAAACTAGGACTATTACAAAAATGGATCACGGATACACCACACAGCGCTTAGAAACACAAAGCAACCAAGAATTCTTAAAAAGATAACGTCCTTCTGAGTTACATAATTGATTTAGTTTTAAAATGTTTAAAAATTCTTGTAAAAAGTTATTTAAGTAAAAAAACTCCAAGATTTATGTGTTTATAATAGATTTCCTGAAAATATGTATTTACATAATTTTTTGTGAAAATATGTGTTTTTATGTGAAATAAAATTCGGGTTTTAAGCTTGAAACTTCATGTTCGGAATTTTTAACTTTGTTAAATGTGTTTTATCACACGCAAAAATAATATTTAATTACATAGGAATCCGCTCCTTAATCATCATATTTGGCTGAGATATCATGTCTCAAAAAATTAAATGTTCTAAAATTACTACTTACAGGAAATGAGCCACAAACTTTCAGAGCATAGAAGCCTCCAGCTTCATATGTCACCCCTTCAGCAGCTTCATGTTGGTCCAGTTTCAGCTTCTTTCTGTCTCTCAGATACCTCCTCCTTGTTTTAACTTCAGGTGTTGTTGTTTTCTGGCACTTTTGTCCCCTTTTTCCATTGATGCGGCTTTGTCCTCATTTTCCATTGATGCAGCAACTCCTGTGATGGTGCTTGTTTCAGGGTTTACATCCATCCTCCTTAGAATTTCAATTTCTACTTCTGGATCCAAAAATAAAATGACACACAGCATTACTGACACACAAATTTACAGTTTCCTGAGCTGTATAATCTTCCTTGAGGCACTTATTCCATATTGTTCCATTGAAGCCTCGTTCACATTTTGGGTTTTTCTATGTAAGCACCTTGCCAACAACTTTAGGTCGATCAATCTCTCATATACAGATTTAATCGCTCTTACGATATCTATTTTCATGCCAGGTCCTTTGTGTTTGTATGTTTCTCCTTTGAATTTCACTACTTGGTAAGGACACCAACTCCCTTCACCCAATGGACGCTTAGCATGGAGAGGCTGATCGTCATCTGCTGCGATATGGAACAAGGAAACCCAGATTGCTCTACAATTATCTTCTACATTGCCAGTATTGTCCCTCAAAGCAATGCCAAAGTAGTTCTGGAGGTTGTCGATAAGTTTGTGCGTTAGCCCCCCTCTACAACCTAGATTGTTTGATTTTGCTAGTTGGCGTAGAGCATTTCTAACACGTTTAGTAGTATTCCACACATTTCAATTTAATAATAGTCTTTCCATTATATGGATCTAGTTCACACACCGTTTCACTGTCATTGAGTGGTGCACAACCATCTTCACATAGTGAACAGAGTCCAGTTTCCTTTGTGCTACTCATGTCGCAGGTTTCGTGGTATCCAAGTCGATTACCAGAGACACTTATCATATTTTCGATCCTACTTTTGAACTGGTTAAAATCTGGAAGAGCAGTTCGAAGTGACGGTAGTGCTCTTGTAGTGCCCAGAAAAATACCTAAACTCACAGATGATGCAGTCCCTTCAAAACTTTAAAATCAGCCATCATATTTGTCCTCTGAATGTAAACAAAAACGTGAAGAACCAGAAGAAAGACGAAAAGAAGCAGAGGCGAGAGATGGAGATGCATTTAGCAAGTGGTTGGCAAATGACGTGATTTCAGATTTTAACCAATACAGAAGTAGGATCGAAAATATGAAAATTGATGGGTTCACGGTAATAGTAAATGATACTGAACGTTGTATTTTTGAAAATTGGCAGTACTTCTGTTGTGCCAAAGATTATCGCGAGTTTAAAAGTAATTAACGAACTTAGAATTATTATTTCAAACAACGACATTTCCATTGCTAGTTCTAAATTTAAATGGGTTCTTGGCAAAGATATGGTAATGCATAAGTGGTCTAAATTCGACACTCTTTTGAGTCATTTGAATTCTTAAAAAATTTGGAATTTATCACCAAACGAGAAAATTGAACTAGCGTCAAACTTGTTGCGCAACTACTGCGATGAAGTTGACTAAAGTTCTGGACTATACAGTAAGGTTAAGTTTTTGAAGGAGCAAGCATAGGCGGAGTTATAGGGGGGTACATGGGGGACACTACCCCCCAAAAATTGTCAACTCCTTTACCGTTATACAGGATGATTCAAAACCTCTGCGACAAACTATGAGGGGTGATAGATCTAACAATAAGGAACTCTTTTTGTTAAAAAAACCTATGTTTTTTGACGCGTCGTTTCGAAGTTACCGTTGAAAATGTTTTTGCGCGGGCGTATGTCAGTGTAGGCGAATGTGTGCATCCCTGTTTGTTTGTTGAGATGTATGTAAGAGACGAAAAGGGCTGTTGTTGTTTGTTTACGTTTAATGTTCAATACCTTTTCCTTTCAGTTCAGTCTAATCATCAATTGAGAAAGGATGTCTACACTTTTCCCGAGTTAGACGACATGGTAATGTGTTATGGGGGAGGCTCACGGAAACGGAAGAAGAGCTCTCCACATGTACCAACAACAGTTTCAAAACAGAAATCACCCTCACCACACAATGTTTGCTCTACTTTATCAGCGCCTTCGAGACGATGGGTCTCTTCGTCTCCGGCGCATTGGTGGAAGACTACGTAGACATCCATTCTAAATTGATGATTACACTGAACTGAAATGAAAAGGCATTGAACATTAAACGTAAACAAACAACAACAACCCTTCTCTTGTCTTACAAACATCTCAACAAACAAGGGTGCACACATTCTCATACATTGACGTATGCCCGCGCAAAAACATTTTCAACGGTAACTTTGAAACGACATAGGTTGTTTAACAAAAAGAGATCTATCACCCCTCAGAGTTTGTTGCAGAGTTTTTTAATCATCCTGTATATTAAAATTAGAAAATAATTAATTCAAAAGATGTTTTTTGTTTTCGTTTATGATTAAGTTTCTGTGCTTAATTGACGAATTAATGTTTTCAGACCATGTGTCTGGACTATAATATATTTTATTTTAAATTTCTGAATGTATAATAATCTCTATACATCATTTGAATGGGAATATTGAGAAACCACACACGTCCATAAAAATAAAATTTTCAGGAACGACAAAAACCACACAGCTACTTTTATCTAATACTTTGACCCCGTAAAAAAATATATGTGGTTCAGTACAGTAAGTTAAAGATTTTCAGTAGATTTCATCCCTATGCGACATCTATTTTCCGAGAAAAAATATATAAAGCCATTGGATATGTGTTGTTTCTCCATATTTTGAACATAAATTAATTAGCAGAATACAATAAAATATTACATCTTTACTCACAACAAATGGTTTCTTTGCAAAATTGTCACAGATCATCAATATATCATTTTCATGTGTAGTATTACTGTAAACTTCAAAACAGAACAATAAAATTAAATTTTTATTCAGAATAAATTGTTACTTAGGATTGCAAATCCTTCACAGATCATCAATATAATAAAATATTCATTCATTTTCATGTATAGTCAAACTTTAAGCTTCAGAATAGAACGTTAAAATGATATTCTTATTCAGGAAAAATTGTTACTTATTTCTAAACATTCACAGATCATCAATATAATACAATATTAATTTATTTTTATGTGTACTCAGAGAGTAAACGTCGGAATAGAACAATAAAATTAGATTTTTATTCACAACAAAGGGTAAAAGTAAAAAGTAAATTGTCCACACCTGTGGAGTAACAGCTAGCGCGTCTGGCCGCGAAACCAGGTGGCCCAGGTTCGATTACCGGTCGGGGCAAGTTGCCTGGTTGAGGTTTTTTCGGGATTTTCTCTCAACCAAATATGAGAAAATCCTGGATAACTTTCGGTGCTAGACCCCGAACTCATTTCACCGGCATTATCACGTTCATCTCATTCAGACGCTAAATAACCTACTAAAATAATAAAAAAAAAGTAAATCCGTGGCGCTACAGCATATGAAGGACCAAGACTGACCAGCCGGTTGCTGGTCTCACGTCGACATGCTGAAGCAGAGGTGAACGATCATCCAACCAGACTGGAGGTATCGTGTGGTATTTTTAAGTAGGTTATTTTATGTCGCTTTATCAACATATTAGGTTATTTAGCGTCTGAATGAGATAAAGGTGATAATGCCGGTGAAATGAGTCCGAGATCCAACACCGAAAGTTACCCAGCATTTGCTCATATTGGTTGAGGGAAAACCCCGGTAAAAACCTCAAGCATTTAACTTGCCCCGACCGGGAATCGAACCCGAGTCACCTGGTTTCGCGGCCAGACACGCTAACCGTTACCCCACAGGTGTGCACTGGTATCGTGTGGTTAGCATGATGATGACCCCAACCGTTATTGCTGGTTTGCGAAACCGGATTTTCGCTACCTATCACAGTTCCCCAAGTACATCATGATGCTAGGTGCACATCGGTCCCATTAGTAGGCCTACACTAGCAGAAATTTCATGAGAAAATTTCTTTCCCCATGAGGACTCGAACGAGCGCGCATTCCTCAGAACAAAGGGTACATATTGCAAATTTAATCCTTCACAAATCATCAATATCATATTATAATACTCAATCATTTTCATGTGTAATCATAATGTAAACTTCCTGCACCCCTTCGTTTTCTGGAAGGAATCTGTGGGACTTTTCCAAATGATCAGTCTTTTGTTTATTAATTGGCGAACTTCCTTTATATGATATGGTTTTAGGGCTCTGAGGAATCAATGAACGTTCTGATAATACAAAAGTATGTTCCATTATTCTTCCATCTATGTGTACTTTTGCTTTTACAACTCCGAAATTTTCACTGGAGTAATGAAACTGATGGAATTCAGTTTAAAATGGTTCTTACTGAGAACGTGGGGTTCCTCTCACTTGAATTTCCAGAGACTATGTATTCTTGCGATAATGGTGAGGCCACCATTCTTTAAAATCAATATTTCAGTTCTTTCTGGAACTGTAACTTAAAGTAATTTTTTGAACTGATTAACTTTTTCAGTTTCCTTTCTATAACGCCAAAATCACGGTCGCAGGGGAGGAAGGAATGGCCTCTTATGGGGAAGTATTGTGTGATTGTTTCAAACCTTCCCTGTGCTGGGGAAAATTGTATTTAATATACATTGTTACCAAACTATAATAATTATTTTTAATTAATTGATGGTAAATCTTATGCATGTGCTGCCAATCTAAGAATCTAAAATATTGAGAAACCTCACAAGTTCTGAATACATGTGGTTTCTCTTCATATTGGAAATAAGTTGAACTGAATTCTGGCATAGGATATGATGGAAGATGTAGTGTCCAGTGACGATTCCTCCATGAAGGATATGAGGATGATCCTACAGTTTAATTTCGTGCCTCTGAGGATAGAAAACATTTTAATGACAGATTTTATTTTTAATGCTTCCCGATGTAATAATTTTCTTCAAACTTTCACTTTCTGTCGTGAGTTGTCGCCACTGCACATCTCAGACCTTAGGAAAACTTTCCGAGGAACCATCCAAATATCTTACAATTAATATTACAGCAAACGGCTTTTTCTAGCAGTGAAGTTACAGACAGGGGTGAGTGCGGAGGGCGGGGTATGGCTTGCCTTTAACCGCATTTGAGGATATGACCATATATCCTAATACTACGACCCTTCTTTCTGGGTGGTGGTGAGGAAACCCTATCAGAGACTACAATACGAATTTCAAGTACCCTTGTAGCCTCCTTAATTGCAGTTCATTGGTCATTTTAAAAGGCCGGAATAAATGAAATAATAATTTAAAATGATATAACATAAAAAATAAAATGAATCAAAACCAAAATTACATAAAAATAAATAAAATAAGCTATAGGCTAATAAAACACAAGAATTAACAGAACTTTTACATGACAGGACTGCCGAACGAATATCTGAAGTTGCATTTGATCATTTAGAAGAATGTAACTGTAGCAAGAAATTAGTTGCGCATGCTTTATTATTATTATTATTATTATTATTATTATTATTATTATTATTATTATTATTTTATGTCTTGGTCATCAGTCGTCAATCTCATCCTACAAACAAAAAATATCACGAGTCGCCACTGGTAGTGTCTCTCTTCAGAATGATGCGTCCTGGTGTGTAGAATACAAAATGGAATGTAACTCAATTTCGTAAAAAAGTGGACATTTTGGGTTTCTCAATATTTCCATTCATTTGAGGAATGAAAGCATTGTAATGTTTCTTTTGTAACAGCCTGTACTCATGTGTTAGAAGTCTGCAGGTGTTCAGGCCGCCACTTGGAGAAATATAAATAACATACTGCACAACGTTGCAGAAAAAAAAAAAGTGATTCCGGTATAATGTGTAAACTTAAAGACGAGATAAATAAAATAATTAGAGTTTACATTAATTGTTATGATATCTTCAGGAAAGTAAGCTTCATATAAACAATTTTGTTAGCACTGTTACGTAATTTTATTGATGCATGCATGTATTTCTGTACGAAAGACAAAAACAGGGAGATTGTTTTAAGTTATGCCTATTATAATATGTACTAGACCTACAGTTCAAGCCCTATACAACTCGGTCTGAAACATCGCGGATATGGATGTAAATGTAAGAAACAAATGCCCCGAAGGTAAATGATGTCCCCTCAAGAAAGCTGTTCTCTCTCAACCTATGGGAGCAAGTATCACTGTTAACAACAAAAGCGCCGTAATACTCGATTGATATTTTAGTACAGGCATCCTTGAATTATTTTTCAAATCCGCCATCCTATAGAACAGCCGTGGCGAAAATATGACTCATGAGAACATTGTGGCTCGCAATGATATCTGTGCATTTCTCTTGCTTCCTGTCTTCCCCAACCCCACCCTCTCACTCACTGGAGTCAAACTCCGTTCCATTTGTGTTTGTCTCTGACCTGCGAGTGGCGTATCATCGCAATGTCTCTCTCAAAACCATGTACCTCTACAAATACGAAAGATTTTTTCTGCCAGTATGATGAGAATATTAAATATTTGAATTGTTCACAAGTATTACGAGGAAAATGGTCGTATAACAAAACGGCATTTTACTACATGTCACTCATGAAACATTAAAAGGTTAAGTGTTATTATTATTATTATTATTATTATTATTATTATCTCTGTACGTCGATCCTTTTTCAGCGGATGTACGAATAATGCGGTTAGATCTTCTGTTTAAACTAACAGATTTACAATGTATTGTGATGTTAAATGAAAGCTAGATGTAAGGATTTCACAAATGTTGAACTTTTCAAATCTTGCCAAAAAATAAATATCCGAATTTTCGTTCTTTCGCTTGCTCTGTTCAAGCCATGTTCGCTGCAACTTACGTTTGTGAAAAAGTTATTTTCAACAATGAAAATAGTAAAAACCAAATTTAGATCACGACTGACAGACAAATACCTTCGTGATCAACTACGACTGGCAGTAAGTGACTTAATTCCTGATTTTTGAAACTCTATCGCAGAGACATTCTGAAGACAGTTAATTTTAGGTTGTGATAATGTTTCCTATGTTTCCTTGTTCATTTCTTTCTTCGTTACACGTGCTAAACATTAGTTTGAAGCCTTGTACTGTATAAAATTATATTTAAGTGCTTGACGTAAGGAAAATGAAAATCCGTTAATAAGTCAGACAGTTGCTTCACTTCCCTTTCGGGTGTCCACCTCCCTCCATAGGTGCTATGCACGTTGCAGGTTACACAGTGGCTCGGCGCACTATCACACTTTTGCCACGGCTGCTGTAGACAATTATGGAGTTCCACCATCCTCATCCTATCTAAGACAGCTATCCCACGTCTTGAGTCCACTCCCATGCTCAAATCCCTATTGATTAAAATATCTTTCTGAAAAAGCTTAGATATTAGAAGATCACGAGAAAGTTGTTAACTTATTACTGGATGAAATTTATGTTAAACCTGCAATTTCTTACAAGGGTGGCAAAATACAGGATTTCGCAGATAAATTGAACCTGCTACCACAGTGCAAGCATTTATGATTACGTCACTCTGTCAAACAATAAAGATACATCATAAAGTCTTTTTCCCGCAAAAAATTTGACTTCAGGAAAGCTTTACGAGTTCGCAGTATCAATTGTAAATATCCTGAATCAGTGCGGTTTTCGAGGTATCACTCTCATTTCAGACAACAATAGAATCAACTGGAACATGCTAGAGAAATATGTAATGGACGACTAACGTCTACTTTTAAGAATTCCTTCAAAATGGGAGTGGAGATGATTGCAACTACAGGGGAGATTTAGATGCTGTTGTGGAATGTGGTTGTGAAGATGTTATTTTTGTTTGTGAGGATGTTGAGGTAGAGGAAACTATTGTCGGACCATCTGATCTGTGCCCCCGTAAGATATGCGAACTGAACCGTAATTCCTTCTCAGCCTCGGTAATTCATTTCTCTCCCTGCATTCCTATCTCTCTCTTTTCTAGCTCTCTCCCTTTCTCTCTCCCACTACTCACAATTTTGAGCCTTCTTGCGGGACAGTTTATTTGCACTTGCAGTCCAGTGTTGTCAACTCAACATGAACACTGTAGCACGGAGTGGCGAAAGAAATATTATTAAGCAAGTACGTAATAGCATCTTGCGATGAAGAGAAACAAACAGGTCAATATCTGTTTCCTATAAATCAGGCAACGTAAAGAGCAGCTGCGATCACAGGTGGGGCTAATTTTATTTCAATTGATTACATATTAAAATTACTTAGTTAACTAATACTAATAATACAATATTTTTATGTAATTTATAATTTATATAGGCAGGTCAGAGCGCCTAACAAAGAAAATCAGGAGAGAGGGAGGCTGTACAGGAGATGAAGAGAAGAACAGACCAAGGGAACCTTTAATTCTTGTAGATGATATGAACCGATGTATTTTAAGAAGAAAGACACAATAATTTTATACCGTGTAGAATGAAGTTCCGACATTGAAGAAATTACTGAAGATTGAGAGAGACAATATTTTCCAAGGTTGGAGAAAAACGCTGCGGAAAGTGATTCGAGACATGGGATTTAGGTTTCAAAAATGTAGAAATAGAAGATGTATTTTGATTGAAAGAAATGATATTGTAGCATGGAGGACCAGTTATTTATGATACCGTTTGACGAAAGTTTGGCAACATCCCTATTCGGCAAGATTCGTGGCTTGCTGTTTAACATGGTGGGAGCAAAGCAGGTGGAATGGAGTGAGTACAGGCGTTAACTTTTTCAAGAACGGCGACAGCGCTGAAGGGGCACAGATCCTATGGTCCGACAATATGATGGCTCTGATATAGGCCTACTACATTGCAGGTTATGTTGCCAAGTGTGTAAGTGTAGCAGTAAAGTGTGTTAGATGTAGATATGTTTTATACAGTCATCAGACATTGGAATATTCCAGTTATACAGTAGAATTGAATAATTATATAAGAATAATAGACAGAAAAGGACTCTTGTGGCGCACAATTTGTAAAAAATGTGACTGTACTGGCATATAAAGTGTTTCAGTGTTTAATTTCGAACGAATATGAGAGCGACTTCATTAACCCTCTGCTGCATGAGTTATTTTCTCAAATAACGTTCAGCTGTTTTATTGGCGCCATAGACTCAGAGATACCAACTTCTTAAATTTTCTTCGACTCTGTCTTCGTCAGTGCAACAAATCAAAGGCATCTCTAGTCCCTATCATGGTGGAAGAATACCATTCTTCCACCATGGTCCCTATTTACACTTGCTATTTGTCGTTCGACTTACAGCGCGGGCGCATGCGCAGTACTAATTTCGTTCCTTTCCTTTCGACATCTGCTGAGTAGAAGCTGTTTCTATCATAGAGTAGTAACTCTATGACTAAATAACCGAGGTTTCTATTTCTGTGCGACATTTCCTAGGTGGGCCAGCCGAATTGACGCGACAGGACCCGAACATGGTTCGGAAAAGCAGTAGCAGACAACTTTTAATCAGCTGTTTCCATAGACTTACTAAATAACCGCGGCTGTTTCTCTCTTTCCACGCGCTTTGTAGCATAATGTCAGAGTGGAACAAAAACCAAGTAATGAAATTAATCAAGCTTTACGAGGAATTTCCATACTTTTATGACATCAGAAATAAGGACTATCACAATAGGATTTGGAGGGAAAATGCACTGGAGTTTGTTTGTAAAAATTTGGAGTCTGTTCGTCCCAATACTATTCCTTCCGACATCAAAACAAATATAAAGAACATCAGGAGTCAATATGCAAGAAAAAAAAATAAACTTTCAATTCATTTTAATATAATAAATATCTATTGGACAATTTTGTTCCAGTTTGAAATCTTTACTGAGAACATGGAATAACCCTTTCTCCTGCCTTCTGGACCTCCATCTCCTTTCCCAGTCTCTCTCTCTCTTTTTTTTTTTTTTTTTGGCTTCTCATTAGTGCAAACTAACAAAACACTTGAACCTGCAGAAGCTAAAATAGCTACTTTTTGTTATTAAAATCCATTTTGTTCATTTAAAAGGCTCACCACATCATTCACACGTTGCTCGAGCTCAACAACTAGCCTCGAGTAGCAGACGAGAAATCTGCCAAGAGTGAACGGTGATACTACATTTAGCCGACAGAAAGCGCAACAACTTGCGTCGACTTGTGGACGAAAAATCTGCCAAGTGTAAACGGTGATGCCAGCGAATAGGGATTATAAAGAATGGACACTTCGCGTCGGTACCTTTGATGTAGCCGGACCGATTTCAATGGCCTTTAAGCCAGCTAGAGCGTCAGATTCTGCTTTCTCCCTAGAGTTGGCGCTGACATCACACCAGCTAGCAGTCGACACAGCGGAAATATAACACATATAATTAATACATCTAGGTACATTATGTACTCAAATAAAATAAATTGGATCCATAAAATAATAAATCCTTCATTAACTGTAATGTCTAGATTCTAGAGTTCCTTTATAATGAGAGTTCAGACGTTGACCCAACAACAATTAAAATATGTAATGATTTGATAGCGCTGAAAATGGAAAAACAAAACTCTCACGAGAAGTAAAACCATATACCTATATTATATTATATACAAATATTAAACGAATTTGATACTTCATTTTATAATGTATTATATTATTTTATAATATAATTTATGATATCTGAAATATAAAATATTATTATTACAACTAGTTTGTCACTGAGAAATAAGGAAAAGCTGTTAACTTGAATTTATTTGAAGCAAAGCGTTACTGGATTATGCAATGAGGTAGGCGATGTTTGGATCCTGTGTCTCAACTCTATTCTCAATTATTATGTTAGCGTATGCTCGATTACACTACCTCTAGCGCTTGAAAGTGGAACTATCCGCTGGCGCACAGAGAAACAAAACACAGGAAAATTAACTCAGTGTCCATTCTTTATAATCCCTATTCGCTGGTGATGCTACATATAGCCGACAGAAAGCGCTTGATGTTGCGCGACAAATAGCAAGTGTAAATAGGGACTTAAAAACATTAATACGTAAACAATGTGAAAGTGTTAGTAATAGTGGTGACTTTACAGTGTGTGATGCCAACATTCCACAAGTATGCTAGTTTCTAGAGCCACAACTATATTGGCTAATATTCTAAAATGAAACAAGATAGTATTGCCGGTGCTTCAGGAACAAAAAGAAAAGTGCAGACTTTCATAAAAAACAGGTACGCTACCGGTAACAGTGTGTATTTAGATGACATCTGATGAATAACTTTACTGATTCTACTTCTTTAGAGAACTGCGTATTCCTGTCGTTTTTCTGTACTAACAGTAGTAAGAAACGAGCTTTGAATGATTTCCGCAGAATTTGGAATAGACATAGACAGATTTGAACTGCCAACATAGAAAACAAAAAAATCACTACCTGTTCAAGGGGGGCCACACTCAATCGCTTTCACCTTCATCTTGACAATAATAAAAGCCAAAACTAACCTAACACTGAAATCCTAAACTAATCTAACCTAACCTAACTTGTCACAGATTCGCCTATACAAGGCATAACAAAAGCCTAAACTATCCTAACCTAACCTGTTACAGTTTCGTATATGCAAAGCATAATAAAAGCCTAAACTAACCTAACCTGTCACTAAAATCGTAAACTAACCTAACCTAACTTTTCACGGATTCGCCTATACAAGGCATAACAAAAGCCTAAACTATCCTAACCTAACTTGTCACAGTTTCGTATATGCAAAGCATAATAAAAGCCTAAACTAACCTAACCTAACTTTTCACAGATTCGCCTATACAAGGCATAACAAAAGCCTAAACTATCCTAACCTAACCTGTTACAGTTTCGTATATGCAAAGCATAATAAAAACCTAAACTAACCCAACCTGTCACTAAAATCCTAAACCAACCTAACCTAACTTTTCACAGATTCGCCTATACAAGGCATAACAAAAGCCTCAACTAACCTAATCTAACCTGTCACTAAAATCCTAAACTAACCTAACTTTTCACAGATTCGCCTATACAAGGCATAACAAAGCCTAAACTATCCTAACCTAACTTGTCACAGTTTCGTATATGCAAAGCATAATAAAAGCCTAAACTAACCTAACACAGATTTGCCTATACAAGGCATAACAAAACCCTAAACTACCGTAACCTATCCTGTCACAGATAAGTACGTAAGACATAATAAGTCTAAACTAACCTAGCCTTACATAATAAAAGTTTAAACTAACCTAGCCTGTCATAACACTCCATTTTCTTATCCCTGCACACTTCCCTGAGGTATGAAAATGGCCGAATTTCTATGCCGCTGGAACATTGCAAACTAGCGTGAAACGTTTGTAATGTCTCGTATGATATGTTGGTACGACATGTAAGACTCCTGAACATGCATATATCCACAATAGGAAAAGAAGTCAATCAACGCTCGTTTAACAACCGCAGTATGCAGCAATACTAGTAGTAGTAGTAGTAGTAGTAGTAGTAGTAGTAGTAGTAGTAGATAAAATAATAATTATGCTGATTACTGTCTTGTTAATATAATTTACTATTAACTAGAGTAAATAACGCCAAGCACCGCTATTAAATATACTCAAGAGAAATGGCATGCCCCATTTGTATGATGTCACGATTCTGCTATCCAGTCCTGATAAAGAACTTATAGCGAAGGCCCCAGCAGACCCTATGAATGAATGAGTGTATGCCCTCTTGTTCTCCTTTGTATCCACTGTCCACGTAGAACTACGTCTTTCTCCTCAGGAGGTGCCTATCAGTGATAACTCTGGATTTTTTTTTTCTTGTTAGGAGGAAGGGAGGGAGGGAACATCCCACGCACTACGACCTGAGGTCTATTGTACACCCCCTATATGGGATGAGTTGCATGCCCACCGATCAATCCCCTACGCGCACTGACCTAACCACTTGACCCCCTTAACTATCGGTCACAACAGCCAACAAAGTCCATGTACCACTCCTGCTCCGGCAACCCCTCCAAGGCTCCCTTAACGGTCTGAGGCAGAAGTCCTCCACAGAGAAGGTTTGCCCCAGGTTCCGTTGCAGAAGCTATCCATCATCACTTGAATACAATCCACAGAGGCCGGTTGAGAGAGCCAGGAGCTTCGGAGGGCCGCCTGTAGAACGATCTGAAAACCAGAAGAAGCAACGGGATGATGAATGAAAGGATGATAGGGGAGGAAAGGAAGTGGCGAAGTTGAGTGGGGTTCCAGTCGCCTGATAAAGTTACCTGATATTCACCTATAGGAGTGAGGGAAAAACCCCGTAAAAACCTTACCCAGGCATCTCGTCCCGCCCGGGAATCGAACCCGTGCGCGCTGAGTTCGGAGTTAGACTCGCTAACTCTTCAGCTACAACAGTGGACTAACTCTGGAATTAACTGTCACTGTCCTGGTGGAGTGGAAGAGAAGGCCTGATGGCCTTAGCTTTACCAGAATAAATAAATAAATTAGTATCAATAATAATAATAATAATTATTATTATTATTTTTATTATTATTATAAATAACCCACACTTGTTCTCCTTGTCTCCTCAGCAATTAGAATAATAGTTGGAGCAATGGCTAGAGAATTGTATAGACCATTTTTTTTTAAATGAGAGATTCTGACCTTAACAAATCAGTACATATACTCTTTAATAAATTTCCTCTTACGTAATAAAGAAAATTTTCTAACTAATTCAGCCATACATAGCACAAATACCTGCAGAAAGAATGATTTTCATACCACCATCATCAAATTTATCATGCTATCAAAGGGGAGTGCGTTACATGACAATAAAAATTTTCAATGGTCTTCCTGAAGACATTAAGAATCATAACCAAAACCCTCCATTATTTAAGGTAAAACTAAAAAAATTACTTAATATCTCACACATTTTATTCTGTAGATGAATTCTTGACATTTCACAGTACTGAGTAAATATTTTAGTACTATTAAATGGTAAACATATTGCATTGTATAATATATTATTGTTATTAAGGTACCGGTATTAATTCTGTATATATTTTATATTTGCATTTTTATATGTTAAACGTAAGAAATGGATATGTTAGTCTATATTCTATGCTATAAAGCAACTGTAAGAATATTATGGAAAAAATTAATCTATCTGCCTGCCTGCCCATCCATCTGTCTTCACCTTGATCGTCTTGTATTTTCTTTGTTTATGTATTCCCTATTTTCTCCTTGTATTTTGAGGAAAAAAAGTTACATTTGTTCGTACCAAATTTTCTCTTTAAAGGACAAAACTAAAATTTTTTCAAACATCTATTATCATAATACACTGCTCTCTTAAACTGACTGAGCATATTGGGAATTCAATCAATAGCTTTCCCAAAATAGGCTATGAAAAGTTTCATATAAAACAATGGAAGATAAAATTAATGTGCATTAAATTGTGAATTATTTGAAAGAAACATCATATATTCTGTGTGACAATGTCATGAACTGTGAAGGAACGAAGGTACTTGCATATCATATGAAATATACACTGTCTACATATCGAAATAATGGTCTTTATACATTGGGAGGAAAAAACAAAACAAGAAAAATATATATTTTTGCTGCCAAACACTTCACCATTCTATTTCATCACGTTCGTTTGTATCCTGGCAGTAATATTAATGCAATTTTTAGACACCAAAAAATGTTGTAAAGTGAGTTTTCAATACATATCATTACAGCTTTAAAGAAACTATTGAAGTAATGTCTATAAACTACAAACAAATATTATATGCAGGCTACAGATATACTAGGTTTGAAGATTATGGCTATAGAAACAATTGAGACAAGATACACACGTACGGAGTGTTGACAAATTTATACGGATGAATCTCTTATGTCATATTCAAGAGGTGCAAAAACTGGGATGAATATGTCCTGTCTTTTCATTTTACTATTATGTAGGAGAATATACAACAAATTTTTAAGTTACTGCTATTTACATAGGCCTATTACTTACAAATGGCTTTTAGAGAACCTGGAGGTTCATTGCCGCCCTCACATAAGCACGCCATCGATCTCTATCCTGAGCAAGATTAATCCAGTCTCTACCATCATATCCCACCTCCCTCAAATCCATTTTAATATTATTCCCCCATCTATGTCTAAGCCTCCTCAAAGGTCTTATTCCCTCTGGCCTACCAACTAACACTCTATAGTTTGACAACTTCAAGTGAAACCCCGTAAAATACGCCAACTTCTGGAATCTCTCTCTTTCTTTCTTCTCTCTCCCTCGCTCCTCGTCATTCAGTCACCAATCACCATGTAAATATCTGAGAGGGTGCGTGTGGGCATCGCGACCAATAGAAGAACCACTCTCCAGTATAATCACAATAACGGATTCTTCATTTTTGCCTCTTCTGTCGGCTAGGAAGGTTCCATTATGATAGCATTGCAGGCAACTAGTCAACCTTTTAAAGCTTTTGTTAGCAGGTTTGACAAACTGTGAGTGGACCTGCAAGTACACAGTGCATAGTGCTCTCTCCCTTCCCCCCGTGCTTTCTCACTTGCTCCTCCCCAAGACAGCCAGCACTCACGTAGTAACTCTGTCAGGGTTTGAGTTCGATTTGTCAATCTATATATGCATTTCTGGCTATTTACATATTACGTTTGCAAAATCTCTTATACAGATTAAATAAATTCTAATTATCAGATTGAAGGGCAGCCATACAGACTATAATCTTACAATAGACCACAAAAAAGGCTGAAATACAAGATTATAAAAAAAGATGCATTATCTAACTAAACTACAGAAAAAAAAATAGTTGATTCCTTCCCATTGTTACATAAGGAAAATGAAACAGCAGACTTTTGGCTAAAAAGGGAACTGAAATTTTACAACAATCCAATAACAGACTTCCATTTTATTCTGTAAAACAACTAATCAGTTCGATCAGTTCTAATCAGTACTTCTAAGTAAATTCAGATCTGCCCAAAACAATAAAATTCGGATGGAGCAAATGATACAACCTGGAAATTTTGAATGGTTAACCCCGAGATAATCCCTCAAGGGCCTCATAAATCAGGTTGATAACAAGTCATGTCATGATTATTTGACAAGCCACCTGAACAGGATAGGAATTTCAACATACATCAGCCCGTGTGTGATGCAAATGAAGAAATGAACATCGAACACATCAAGGGATGCAAAACATTGCTACAACAAGATAACATCGTACAAAAATATTGGGATACAAGACAGCGATTGACTTATTGTCAAGTGCTTAGGATCTGGACCAGCAACAATATATCACCTGTACAATCTAAGTACAACATTCGTATAAAAATATGTAACATTCAGGAAGGTAAACATTACACTGCAACCAGACTTGCAATCGAAGTTCATGCTGTAAACATGCCGCGTTCCTACAGTATGTGGGCTGTACTTTGTAACTTGGGTGCACAACCTGAGACTGTATCTTGAATAAAATCGATTAGGCACGTTACCAGGGGCGAATTTAGGCCTAGGCAGACTAGACAGCTGCCTAGGGCGACAGATTTGAGGGGCGGCTTTTAAGCTATTACTGTTAATTTTTTTTTTTTACATTTTTTAAAATTTGATTCATAACTCTTTAAAAGAGTACATGAACTTAAACGCACAATGAAAAAGATATCAATAACATTGGCAACAATCAGTTAAAATTTAATCAACAGTATGCCAAGGGAAAATGACAGTTTTTCAATATTAGTGTCACAATGCAATAATAGTACCTTTTTTAATGTTATGCCCTCTCATCGTGAGATTCTCACGAAATAACATTAAAGAACTTACTGGTATTATATAATGATATGTTAGGAAGGCAAATCTCGTTGCTCGCAATCATAAGCTTTGTGATGAAATTATGAGAGAGACGCTGCTCTGTCATAAAAGTAGCCAGTATCAACACTCAGTAATCCCCATGCAGACTTAAATTCAAAGAAAATACCGCCAGTCATTGTATCAGCCGGACGCTTGGGAGTTCAGTTTAATTTGAAACGGTAAAGAGTGCAGTTGTTTTGTACCTAGGAGACATATTTTAATTTTCATTATAATAAGTGACAGTCGGAAAAATGTCAGTGGTTCTCAATACCGGAAACACATCTGATTGAGGTTATGGCTGATATGTAAATCTATTACCAGACAATACATCTCATTTGACGATATGTATCAGAGGATGAACTGCATCTAAAATCTGATTAGTGTAATATGTAGCTAGTCAGCGATGTATGCAATGGAGGGGGAAAGGAACTGGTCACCCTACCCCATTATCTCCTGGCCTAGTTGCCTTATGAGTGATGCCTTGATGGTGTCACTTGTGGGGTCCATACCTGTCTTCAGACAGTTGACTAAATAACAATACCAGAAACTCGAGAAAGACAAGGCAATAAAAAGAGAGGAAATGGTGAGAAAAAGTGCAAAAATATGTGTTATTTAAAAAACAAACATAGCCAGCTTGGTCCAGTTCGAGTCCAGGTACATCAGAGTGTAATAATGTGGTGAACAGTAGTTTCTGAAAATAGTGCAGCATGTGGTTTATTTTAGTCAGGCGTTTCTGATATTAGAAACAGTAATAATGACGCAGAATCAATTATTTCATTTGATCCAAATGACGCATATAGGGCGAAATAAGGGGCAGAAATATTTTTCTCTGCCTAGAGGCGCCAAGTAGTTAGATTCGCCCCTGCACGTTAACACACCGAATGGTGCAAGAAACATGATGCATGGCACATGGAGTGTGACACATAACGCCATGTTATTTGATCTAACGAGCCATTCAGTGTGGAGTCATCAGATGGAGATCTTCTGCTATTGTCAATAATAAGAATGCGAAGATAAAGGCATAGGTTTCGGATTCATTGGTTCAAAACGTTGAAAATCATGGTGCTTGTAGTGTTTTTATTGGTAGAGTTAGCACAGGATCCAGAAAAATTCGCAGAATATTATAGAATGTCCAAAGAATCATTTGAAGATACGACAAACTGTAAATATTCCTAATAGATGGAAAACATGTATGAGTATTACACAAGCACATGGACTTTTCACTCTGATTTCTGTTGAAGACTTGGGTAGAAATAGTGTTGGTGCTAGGGTTGGCAACTATTTTTGAAGAAAATACGGGAGACTAAGTGGTCTACAATATTTGACACAAAAAATTGAAAAATTATTAAATTCAGTTAGCGGCACTAAAAACAATTTTATTCTACATTTTGGCAGTTAGGCTTAAATTAAAGTATTTTGAGATATTTTACCTAGCGTAATAGTTTCAAACAAATTGTAAAAATTACCTACATGAATAGTTGAAGTTGACTGTGATTTGCAGTTCTGATTTGATTAAAGTGTCGCTCTCCTTTTTCGAACATCTGAGGATTGCGAGACTTCATATGTGAGTATAGGTATATATCAATGTTAACAGTATTAAAGAAAGCTTGTTAAAATTGGCCATAAAGTCATTTAAATATGTGCTCCAGGAGCACTGCTCCTGCATATATGACTTACCGGTATATGTCTAAAATGCAGGTAGTAGGCCATTGATGATATAATGAGGAGAGTTCGGCTGGCACCATGGATCGTGTCCTGGCATAGCTCAGTTGGAAAGAGCACTCAGCACGCAGAGTTGAGAGGTCCTGGGTTCGATTCCCGGTGCTGGAACGAATTTTTCTCAAAATTAATAGGTATCTACATGTTGACTACTAACAAAAAATAGTAGTCTCGATTATTGAATGAGGATGGCGAGACCTCATATATGAATGTATGTATGTATGTATACATACGACACTTTTCATAAAAGAAACACTCTTTGTATTAGCTTAGCTGCACATTTCAGTGCATCTCTGGAACAACAGAATCCATCATATAAATCACCTTCAACCATATAAAAATTAAATTTTTCAAATAAATTTTTATATTATGCAAAAATAAGGGAGAAAAAGGATCGAAGAGAAGAAAAATGTGGAAGTTGGGAGACTGTTAAAAATTGGGGCTAAATACGGGAGAGTTGGCAACACTAGTTGGTGCTGTGCTGCCCATTACGCCGTATGATGACCGACCTACAGATGAAAATGTCTATACGAGGGATAGGTCAGTTTCTTATTTTTTTAAGTCTAGCGTAGCTCTTCCTTGGCAATTAATTCCCAGTGGCTTAATAAAACTTGTTATGAAATGGGATATTTATATTTAAGTGAAGATTTATATTTTAAAACAAATAAATAAATGAATGAATACATATACGAGAACTAAATAGCTACTTTCCCGGACAATCCTATTTCAGTTTATGTTTTACTTCTGCAGCTATCTCCGCCCAAATTTTATCTCTGAGATTCTTCTTTGAATAATCTGCTCCTGTATAGTCGTAAATAACTGGATACCTCTTCATCACATTAAATTTCTGGTAGTTCATGATGATCGGAAAGTGTACACTGACAACTGAACTCTGGGCTGTAGTGGCCAGGTTGCATGAAGTACGACACAAAGAATCAGCATGTTTTATCTTGGTTATGATGCAAGGCACATGCATTATGTTGCTTGTGTGTTGCATTATCTGGCCTGACTAGTAGCACCTAAAGGCGTTCGTTTATTCTCCTTTGATGCATGCTTAATGTTCCATGCATACTGCTTCATGTAACTGTATCGACTGGTGTGTATCAGTGGCGGCTCCTGCGGTATTTCTTAAGAGGAGGAAAGAAGGTAACAGGACGAAATGACACCTTCTTGAATGAAACATGCTGCAAATTAGCCAACATGCACACATGTAAGACCAGGTAGTGTTGGGGTTGGCCTTCCCTTCTGTATAGCAATAATCTGTTCTTGTAAACTGAGTTTCCTAAATTTTCCATAAAATATAATGTTTTCACTTCCATTCATTGTTGAATAATTGCACAAATTAACAATTACAAGGAAATTCACCTCGCAGCATTTTTCGAGCACACTACAGCATCACACGTGTTGGAAGAGACTATAGCTACTAACACGTAATCGGAACTGCGGAAATGGGAATGGGAAATAATTTGAGGAAAGCGAGAACACAGCACCCACCCAAGTGGTCTGTGTTGCCACATGTACATTTTACAAGTTCAGTATCACATGCTTTTTAAGAATATCAGTTCTTGTAAAGTCATACTACCATTATTGTTCAAAGTTGCCGGTGGCCAATTTTTTATGTTAAAATAATGTAGTTTGGAGTACCTACTTTCAATTTCAAATATATTTGTACAAAACTGACAACTTGGCTGTTGCTCTGTCTAGTAAACAATGAATAGAAGTGAATTTCAGGGGCCAAAAAGATCTGTGATACCAATGTAGAACTACTTCCTCTTTGTTTTATATAAACACGACTTTAACTTTCAAATATCCTTGAAAGTTTCAAACCATGAATAGTAGCCTATATAAAGTGCAATGAATAATATTTTTGGTTTATAATTTTAGAAAAAAATTTATACGGTGTCTTTCATAGCGTTGCGTTAAAACTGTTTTATTGTGCCTCCTCCTAGATGTGTTATAGTCTTCTTGAATGCAAGATCGTTAGATGGCAGTGGTAGCGAGCTTGCTGCACGACCAGTCGGTTTCTATTTCCCGCCCATGACTGATTCAGAGGAGGATCTCCTCCCTCTCCGTTCATTTACTCGCTTTAAAACTCTGCTTCTTTCTCTGGCCACTAGTGTGCTGTTGTCTATGTGTGCTAACTGCAGTAAAGGAGGAATGTCTTGGCTTTCCTCCGCACAAACAATTTCGCATCTTTCTTAGAGTTTTCTAGCAGCACATGAGCGCGCATCGTTTAAAACTCGATCAACCGAGGTTTTCTTATAGCTGTGAACTTAAAAATTATCGAATCTTCCTTGCATTTCAAGGCACATATTTTATTTGGTATTTACTTTCGAAAGAAGAAAAATGTGAGGAGGATGTTCCTCCCTTCCCTCCCCCGAGGAACCGTCTCTGGTGTGTATCCTGTCTTACTTGAACTGCTGTGTTCCATAGCTTGTCGGTTTTTCGCTGTGACATCAAAAGGGGTTTAGCAAGCTCGAACTGCATTAAGTGTGGTTGTGCAAATAACATTTATTTCAGTCTTCATCAACAGTGAACATAGAGTGCATTTAACAAAATACAACACACTTTACCGCTACAGAGTATATATGCAGAGTACTTTTTATCATTACTGTTACATCAGGTTAGTTTAACATTATGGGTGATATTCATAGACATTTCGCAGCATGCACTATGAGCGTACTAAGCTAGCCCCCTGCTATCCACTGGTTACTTGTACAGAATTCAAATCATATCAAATCGCTTTCACTGATTTATGAATACGAAAAACGCTGATCATCCACTGGAATACGGCCCTAAATGTTTAACACATCACTGCCACTTTCTAGCATGCCATATTGTATTTTTGGTCCAGGGAAAATACACTTCTTTTACAGTAATACTCGTAAAAAATAGGAACGTTTTCGTAAGAAAGTATTAATATTTTCTCTAGACTAGGGTAACCAGACGCCCCATTTTTAACGGGATTGTCCCTTTTTTCAGCTTCTTGTCCCCTGTCCCGAGAAAAGTATGCTCGGTGCGCCAAATGTCTCGTTTTTTAAATGGCATCGCATTTCCCTAAATTATCATTAAGATATTTATTTTTCTTTTATTTTATTATGAAAGATAAATACATTAACTTAGTGTTACAAACATAATTCAGATTGTAAGTTTTGTGTTAGGAATACCTGGTACCAATGCATCATCAGAAAGAGTGTTTTCGTTGTTGAATTCAATTTGGTCTGACGAAAGGAATCAGTTTCCAGTTAAAACCATAATCACAAAATGTAATTTCAAAAATGTGTCTTGCATGGACTTTTATAGTTTCTTGAAGGAAAAGCCAACACTTCTACAGCAAATTCACTCATCAAAGAAATATGATGCAAATTGTACAGTTGATCTTCATGGAGAATGTTGAAATACTTATTATTTCTCAGTAATATTTGCAATTACCATGGACATATACCGTATATGTTTAACATAGGTACACATGAGTGAACTGGTGTTAAATTTCTTGAATATCACCACTGGTTAAAAGGTAATATGAGGCAAAAAATTTTGTCACGAAACAAGTTCAGAATACAGTGACATATAATTGTAAGGTCCAATTAATCTGAAGTATTTTTAAACAGATAAGTTAACCTATTTAATTCAGACTAGCTGCCACATAAAAAATTGTCAACAGTGACTTAAGCCAAGTATCCATACTACTCTATTACATACTCTTCTCACTTTATAGATCTCTTGGGTATGGAACAACAAGTTTTGATGGAGAAATCACTGCAATAAGTGAAAGTCTCAGGAATCTTCTATGCCACATCAATAAATTTAAGAATGCAGTTATTTTGTCAAACTCCAAAACAGCTATTCTATCAATAGCCTCTAAACATACACCTTCATCTCAAACAGCAGAAATAACTAAAATGCTCTCTCAATTAATATCACTCAATAAAAGAATTGTATTCCAATGGATACCATCCCATTGTGGAATCCTGGGAAAAGAGATTGCGGATGCATTAGCAAAGAAGGGCAGCACTGCTACTTACAGACCTGTTACTAACTCTACGTATTACTCTGTGAAAAGATTTATTAAATCTACATACTTAGACTTCAACAAACAAAATTTGATAAACAATCCCAAAGGAAAAAATGGAACTCTCTGCATCATAATCCACAGTTAATTCCCGATTTACCACGAAACTCGTCTGTGGCTGTATTTAGATTGGCAACAGGCCATGGTTGTTTGGCCAAACACCTGCATAGAATTGGAATATATCAGTCCCCTAACTGCCCATTGTGCAACTCAAACCAAGAAATGGATTCGGAACACCTCAAAATCTGTGCTTCAGTGGCTGGCCATGATAATATCTTTGAAAAATATTGTAGTGCAAGAGGTCAAATGACTTTATTGTCAAACGCCTGGCATTAGAAAACAACAATTATTATAGCCTAGTTATTGTAAACAGTGTAGTATTTATTACTTTAATATAAATAAAACTGGACCTTATTGCTCACTGACATTATATAAACACAAGTAGGCTAATAATGAATGTTTAGATAAAATGTTGATTCATGTCAACTTTAATAAATGTCTCGTTTTTTTATTTTGTAAATCTGGTCACCCTACTCTAGACCAAAAATACACCATGGCATTCATAAGAAGTGGCAGTGATGTACTGAAACAACAATATTATAATAATAATACTTTACTGCTATGAGGGCTATTCATAAAGTAACTTCCGTTTTCATATAGCGTGCGTAACAACAGAGACAGTGGCGCCGCTCTTGCAGTGGAGTGTACCTTGAAGCAGTATGCATCAAGCAGCGGTAGAGTCAAGGTCGTGTCTTTGTTCCTGTCAAAATGTGTGCTGCAATTGCAAGTCCCGCCAGGTGTGAGATACTTTCTGTAATAAGATTTCTTGTGGCCAAAAACTGTAAAGCCAATGAAA